>NW_006800171.1:731545-814381 GCF_000485575.1 Poecilia formosa
ATTTTTGAACGAATCCAGTTTTTTATGCCCTTGGATGATCTTGAAGAGCTCCAAGCACACCAAGCCAACCACTGCAGCTGTAGTCGTGGCGATGGCAGGAATGATCTTGCCAGCAATCAGTTTGCTCTAGATTGGACAGAAACAAATGTACACATTAAAAAAAAAAAAACACAACAGAAACCTTAAATGATTATAAAATCTGTTTAAAAAAAATTGCCCTTCAAAAAATAAGATGGAAATTTTCTAGATCATTTTAAGTAACCATGGAGTCATTTATTGTGACAGGTTTACAAATCGGTGCCATTTACCTTCAGTAACCAGATTTGTGTTTGTCTGTCCACAGGATGACGATGCAAACTTTCACATGGATTTCATCGTGGCAGCCTCCAATCTGAGAGCGGAGAACTACGACATTCCACCTGCCGACAGGCACAAGGTGGGAAACGTTGGTCCTTGGATTATTGTTGCTTTGATTACCTCCTCGTCTCTTAGATCAAATCGTACTTGCTTGTGTTGATGATGGATCAGTGTTTCACACTTTTGTCAACTGTTTTCTTTTCTGAGTTACAAATTCCTGGGCTTCTGTGTAATTGTATAAGATTTCCCTCTCTCTCTTTTTTTTTTTTTTTTTTTTTTTTTTTTTTTTTTTTTTTTTTTTGCGTACATTTGTTTCTGTCCAATCTAGAGCAAACTGATTGCTGGCAAGATCATTCCTGCTATCGCCACGACTACAGCTGCAGTGGTTGGCTTGGTGTGCTTGGAGCTCTTCAAGATCATCCAAGGGCATAAAAAACTGGATTCGTTCAAAAATGGCTTCATGAACTTAGCCCTACCTTTCTTTGCCTTCTCTGAGCCCATCGCCGCTCCCAGACACAAGGTAAGCGCGTGTGTATTCTGTCTGAGTCTCAACACACACAAAATGTATTGTAAGCCTAGCGATTGCCTGCCATCGCACTGTGAAGCTCCAATGATGATCCAGCCATGCTAATACTGATACATTAGGCAGTCTGCTTGGATGTAAGTGAGTTCAACTTACCTTCTCACGCTGACGGTATCAGTGTGTGCTGAGGAGAAATGTTTCTTTATCTGGACAAACCTGCATCTCTACACTGCAGGTAGAGATGCATGGAGCAGATAACTGACGCAGCTTTTACTCTTGCTGGTTTATTTGCAGTACTACGAGATCGACTGGACTCTCTGGGATCGCTTCGAGGTCAAAGGGCTGCAGTCCAACGGGGAAGAAATGACACTCCGACAATTCCTTGACTACTTTAAAGTAGGTTCAGCTCCTTTTATCCATGTTTGTTTTTTGTTGCCTATAATTAATCCCTGCTTCTTCTTTTTTTTTCCCCCGTTTTGTTTGTCAGAATGAGCATAAGTTGGAGATCACCATGCTATCTCAGGGAGTGTCCATGCTGTATTCATTTTTCATGCCTGCTGCCAAACTTAAAGAGAGACTGGACCTACCGTGAGTATAAACTTTGAGTGTACAAATACAGTAACGAGTACAAATACTTAACCCAGCGACGATCTTATTTTAAGGGTTGTTCTGCTTCGGAACGCTACATAAGACAATTGGTCTAGAATGTCTAATACTAAAATGTTGTGGTATGTACAATCATAAGGATAATACCAACCCGAGGGTTAGAATAGAGTAGAAAAAATTCACTTGTTGCAGCAGCACAGTAACAAAATAATACACCATAATAATGGTTGTTCAGAGTGCTGTACACATAGTAATGCATTGATATTTAGTAGCGGTTTTCTTTTTAATTTATTGGCTGAGTCTCGTTTCTCCTGTGTTTTGCAGAATGACTGAGATTGTGACTAAGGTGTCCAAAAAGAAGCTGGGCAAACACGTGAAGGCCCTGGTGTTTGAGCTGTGCTGTAACGACCTGTCTGATGAAGACGTGGAAGTGCCCTATGTCAGATACACCATCCGCTGAGCTCCAAACTGAGCCCACCCACCAGAGGGAGGCAGATGTGGGGGGAGGGGAGCAAAAAGGGGACTATTCTGAAGTGGGTAGCTTGATCCAAGTCTGCTCTACTGGATCAATCAGGTTTTTTTTTTTTCTGTTTTCTCTTTTTCTTTTTTGTGGGCCTGGGGTTTTTGCGTAAACCTATGCCTGACTGTACATAGCCCCAGTAAGCTGACTAAAGGAGACCAGTAAGAGTTGGGGATCCAGTTGCCGCTCTATGTGGGGGACGGGGGTGTAATTGAAGGAAGGGAGCACGTATACTGGACATCCTGATGCTCCTCAGTTGTAGTACCTCTACAGATCAATAAGCCCCACACGAGTCCCTGCGTAAACGAACATCCTCACAGTAACTGAGGGTCATTTTAATCCAACCCGGCTACCTTCCCTCCACTCTACTCGCTCTCTTTAGTCATCGAAACCCTCGTCTCGTCTTACCTTGTACACATCACAAGTTAAATTTCAAAGTACCTTTTTTTATGATTTCCATTTCATTAATTAAAACCAAGCTACCCGAGAAAACAAAGAACGACCATGTAGATATTTTCTGACTGGAAACCCAATGGTATCACACTGGCAGAATGCTCTTCCCAGTCCGAGGCACCCCTACCTCCCTCACCACAGCACTCTCCGAGGGGCTCTTGCACATGACATATATATATTTTTTTCCCCTTTATTTCTCATTATTTCTTGTGTTTTTGTTGTATTTTATTTTTGGGGAAGGGGATATAAAAAAAAAAAGATTTGGCACACATCTGGTAGTTCATAACACTTGTTTCTATTTTGTTAACTCCAAATGATAAAAACCGAAATAAGAGCAAGGCAATGAGATGTATCTTGATATGGGAGCACTTAGTGTGATAGTGAATAAACATGTAAA
The DNA here is from genome assembly GCF_000485575.1 of Poecilia formosa. Lineage (NCBI taxonomy): Eukaryota > Metazoa > Chordata > Actinopteri > Cyprinodontiformes > Poeciliidae > Poecilia > Poecilia formosa. Next base: position 734,402 of record NW_006800171.1, read on the forward strand.
ACATGCATTAGAGTGAGTGGTTTTTATTTTCGTGTGACAAAATTGTGCTTGTGTGTCTTGAGTGTTGTTGGTGTTTGAGGATTTTGAAGCACATGAGTGTCACAGAATCAGATTCATGCGTTTTCCTGTCTGACCTGGTTTGGGGTGATCAGGTTTCATTACAGAGCAGCATTTCTGGGAAACTCTGCCTCCATCAGCTTATCACCAACCTCTAAATTCAGAGGAAAATCCCAAGACAGATTGAGTTTTATCAAATATATAACAACTGTTTGTAATTTTTTTCTTTTCCTATATGCAAGTAAACTAGTCAATTTAGAGCAGGAAAAAAAAATGTAATCTCACTTCCCCTTTTGGCTCAAATAGTTTCTAAAGTAGTATTTTAGTCTACCGCAAAGCAGCTTTTAAATAAAATCTAGAAACAGCCCAACGTTCAGGTTGGACCGAGAGGTTTTAACGTGAAGCTCTGAACGCTCCTCCCTGAGAAGAGCGGATACGTGATTATGCGCAACAGTAAAGGATGTGGTCTGCTGCGAGATGAGGAAGAAGGTGAGGAGGAAGGAGTACGCCGAACTTTAAACCAGCTCGACGCAAACTGCTCGGTGGCTGGCCGAACGGAGGAGACCGTCGCAGGCTGGATTATTTCTCACTTTGAGAGCGGAGCCGTTAATTTCTGTGAAGATGCACTGACAGAAGGAAGAAGATGGAAGTGGAGGAGACTGGTGAAATGAGGACTTCCTGGTATGGTAGCTTTAGAAATGCACTGTTCTGACTCTGCTTTGGTTGTTTCTTTTGTTTTTGTTTTAAATGTGAGACTGATCATCAGATTCGTTGGAGGATTTAAAAGAAAAAGTTATCTTTTTCTTGTTTTGAACACTGACTAAAGTTATGCTTCATGTTTCCGTTCACCACACCGACAACTGAAATCCCTCCATGTCATAATGCAGTGGTGCATAACCTGCAGCTTAAATTCTGTAAAGCAATAAGCACTGTGTTTAGAGTACATTAAAATCCATCTGAATGATTTGTGACTAAGATTTCCCCCACCCCCTCTTTTTAGGTCGGGGTCAGGAGACACTCGCTCTGTCCTCTGTGACCATGCTGGGGTAAGCAATCCTATCCCCTCAATGAAGCACGCATTTATCACCCAAAGTCTGAAATGCAGTGCACATTAATTTTCTCCAAAATGTCTGCCTTTAGAAGAAGCGAAAACAAGACCTGATTCCTGAACCAGTCATCAGAATCATGGAGGTGAGTAATAATCTGAAATGCTGCGCGCTGTCATATCTCTTGCTTTTCTCAGTAACTGGCGGAAGCCTGTCAGCCTTTACCTTTGTGACCACAATGCTGAGTGCAGAACTGACAAAAAGAGGTGAACATTATGCGAGATGCTGATTTTAAGGGTAGTTTCTTGGGTTCCCCCCCCCCCCCATAAGATCTTGTATTGAGTCTACTGGGATTTCAGAAAGTTGCTGGTGTGCTTGCTTTCATTTAATGAATGTCATATATTTGCATTCTGTTTTCATTTCAACTTTAATTCAATTATTGCCACAATAAATTTGCAGCAGCTGTGGTTAGTGGGGTAAAAAGAAAAAAAAAAAAGGCAGCAGACATGTTGTGCTTCACTATTGAGGCACAGTTTCAACTTTCTTCCTCTTTGAAAACCTTGCACAGGAAATGAGAGATGTGCACCGTGCAACATCTCAGCGCTTTTTAACGTCTTTCTCTCTTTCATGTCGCCTTCACCTCTCAATATTTTTTTCTGGCCATCAGGATGAGGAGGAAGAGGAAGAAGGGGAAATGATGTCTGATCACAAGGATTCAGAGGTTTGACTGAAGTTTTTTTCGTCTTCTCATTTTGAACTGTTTCTTGACTAACTCTATAAGTTTTTTAAAAAATTTTTGTGTATTTTGCTCTTTAACTTCTACCATTGATCTGTTTCAGGAGCCCAGTAACAAAAAGGTCAAACCCGTGACAAAGTCCAACAGCCTGACAGGTGTCATAACACCAGTGAAGACTGCTGCTCTTAAACGCATCGGGCAGTCTATTTCGGTAACACACACACGTCCTCTGGAATATTTTTGTACCTCGTAATGACCATAATGTGACCTGATGTCCTCTCTCTTCGCAGCGCTCCATCAGCTTTCGCACCGACGCCCGACCTTTGCTCCCGGGACCCCTGCGCCCTCGCTCCAAAGCCTCGTCGTTTCCACGCAGGCGCAACAGCCAGTGTTGGAGTGACACTGTGGAGAGCCATGACCTGACTGCAAAGGAAATCAAACGCCAAGAGGTGTGAATTTTATGGTTTTATTACAACATTTTTATTTTATTTATTTATTTTTTTGTCATCATTAAGATGTTTTTTTTTTTTTTTTCTACTCGGGGAGGCGGGGTTTCTGTGGACGGGCTGTGAGGCTGCGGTCGCAGTGTGGGTGGGATGACTAGCTTGCACTGTTTCTCTGAAGCTGCCCTGCACGGGTATTAGGAAAGAGGATGTGAGCTGGCACTAAGCGGCTCAACTTCCGTTATTAAACAATCAGCTGTGAGAGCTCATGCAGGGTTTCCGCTTAGTTTACATCCCATGCAGCATTGTGCGGAAATTGTCTTTATTTCCATTGACACGTCTAAAGTTGCTGTGTGCAACGTCTTTGTCCTCTGCAGGTGATCTACGAGCTGACGCAGGGAGAGAGGCAACTCATAGAAGACCTCAGTTTGGTCAAGAAGGTAAAAAGAGTGCAGGAAAAAAAAAATCTACACTTGCTGGCTTTTTCTCAGTTTCAGTGCGTTCTTATGCTTTTAGGTGTACTACGAGCCCATGTTGAAGTTGGATATATTGACAGAAAGTGAGCTCGGACAAATCTTCGGGACTTTAGACTCCCTGATTCCACTGCATGAGGGTAAATGATATGAACTCTTTGCCTACTTGTAGCTTAATCTCAGTGACTAAAAATATTTCAGAATGCATCATTTCCTGATCATCTACATACAGTAAAAGTTGTTGGTTCCAAGTAAATAAGAGGCAGCAAATGTGCTTCTTTTAGCCCATTATTTCTGTATAATACTGATGGATGTATTAATTTTTTTTATTTATTTTTTTATCATAGCAGATAAAATTTTCCATTTTGGCCTTCAGGATGTTTTTTTTTGTGTGTTTTTTAAGTTGTGTCCTTTTATGTTGAACATGTTTTTTTGTCTATTTCACACCAGATCTTTTGGCTCGTCTTGAGCGACTGAGGGGCTCAGAGAAGACGGTGGGAGAAGTGGGGCCGACTCTGCATGACTGGGTGAGTGTTTTCACGGCAACCCGCTGCTGCAAGAGAAGAAAGACGAAGGGGGCACAACAGCCGGCGTTCTGCGCACATTCTTTTTTTTTCCCCGCTTCACACTCCGTCTCGTCCCCCCCCCTGCAGTTCCCCTGCCTGGAAGCCTACGTCACATACTGCTGCAACCAGGTGGGAGCCAAAGCTCTGCTCGACCAGAAGAAGCAGGAGAAAAGAGTCGAGCATTTCCTGCGCCTGTGTCAGGAGTCTTCGTTTAGTAGGAAATTGGACTTGTGGAACTTTCTGGACCTTCCCAGAAGCCGGCTGGTCAAATACCCTCTGCTGTTGAAGGAGATACAGAAGTGCACGCCTCCAGACCACCCAGACGAGGACACGCTGCCTGATGCTGTGAGTTGCTCTGACCTGTGGCCTTAGAGTGCTGAACTGAGTGGATTTAGAAAATCTGGAGTGCTGGCTTGAGATCTGACTGTACGTTATGATTTCATAATGTACAGACGTTCTGAAACGTCTGTACGCCAGAGAATACCTGAGATCCACCAGGTCCCGCTTCCTCTACGAAACCCTCACTATTTGTTGGATGTCGTACCCAAAACAAGTTCTTTGTTTTTTGAATGGGTTTTTTCAACCTGTATTAGTTTTTACATTTATTTTTCTGTCCCAAAGCAGTTACAGCATTTGAATTAAAAAAGGAGGGGGGGGGATCGACATTTGGGTGGAAAAAATGTCTAAACTTGATCTTAACTGGCCCTGTTACTGATTTTTTTGTAAAGTAGTCAAATTAAGAATTACATGGATGTATGTATTTATGATTTATTTGTTATTGAGGGAGCATATAAATGAATTATATTGCCATCGAGAACAAACAAAAAAAAAGAATAATGCAGAGGAAGTTATCTTATCTAATCTCTTCTAACCATTGTCAGTTCTGTTATGTATGAGTTAGGAAGAGATGTAGGTGTTTTGGTTATCAGCAGTATTTAAAAAGAAGATCAACTTAATGGTTCAAATATAACATTATAAGCCGCTCATTTAATTAAGAATAACCCTGTGTGGCCTCATTTGAGATTTGAAAGTAAAATCTTAGTGAGTCTATTGGTACATGAAATTAATAAAAAAAATTTAAAAAAAAGAGAAAATTGGGATATGAACAACACTGTTATTTACCCAAATTATATCTTTCCTCTTTTTAGGGTTTTTCTTACTTTTTGTCTTAAAATAATCACAAATGCGCCTGACGAGAAACTTTGCTGATGACACAAATGGCTCCAGCAAAACGTTTACTCTGTCCTTTGTCAACCACAGCTGGAGCTGATTCAGAGCATCGTGGCCGAGGTGAACAAGAAGACCGGCGAGGCCGAGTGTCAGTTCTACCGGCGGGGGCTGATCTACCTCGAAGAGAGCCAGAGAATACCTGAGATCCACCAGTCCCGCTTCCTCTACTGCCACGGAGAGCTCAAGACCAACAAGGGGCAGGTGCGTGCAGCGTCCCTGATGCTAGCTCACACGAAGGCGCCTTTATTTCTAAGTCGTAACATCTATCCACAACCGCTTCATTTCTTCTGTCTTTTCCGTGCAACAGAAGCTGCATGTATTCCTGTTTGAACTGGCGTTGGTGCTGACCAGACCGGGGGACGACAGAGACATTAGAGGACAAATGTTTAACGTGTACCGTCAGCCTCTGCCCAACACGTTGATCAATTTAGAGGAGATCCCAGACAGTGAGGCCGGAGGGGGAGGAACCTTCAGAGGAGCGTTCACCGGAGGAAACGACAAAGGTCATTTGCTTTTTTTTTATATTTGATTGGAAATAAAACTACAGAGTTTTGTTTTTTTTTAGTTGTGATCATGGCAGTACTTAAATAAACAAATAAAAAAAAATTGTGGAATCTCACAATCTTGCCAAACTATTCTGAATACGTCAATTTAGTTCTTAGCATAAATAGGTATATTTTTGTTCTCTTTTCTCCCTGAATCTAAACTTCTTTGTTTAAAATTTCATTTTCATAAAAATGGTAATTAAATACCATAAAGGTTACAAAGCTGTTGGCATTTCATATTTATGAAATAATTAAAACATAAAAAAATATGCATCAAATAATCAGAATTTAACACAGATTTTCAGTTCCTAATTAATTATTTTTTTTTATTTCAAACAGGTTTTCAAAAACAATAAGACAAGCAATCAGTAGGACAGAGAAAACGTGTGCATACATAACCGAGATCAAAATATTTTGTTTACCACTAGAAGAGGTGACACTTATTTATCTCGATTTAATTGATCACCTCAAAAATGATCAAAAATTAGTAATTAAAATCATGTTATAATATTCATGTGTCTGCTTTTTTATATATATGAAAAAGAAGAATCACAGGCTGGAAGCAGACCTTAATGTCAGAGTAGTTCTAGCCCTCTTGTTAGTTGAACTGAAACCTACAACTGTTTTCACTCAATTTCCTTCCTTCCTCTTTCCGTCACCTTCTAGTGAAGAACTGTTTCCGTGTGAGCAGCAGAGGGCGCTCCAAAGTCAACCCTTACTGCTTGCAGGCCAACGACTCGTTCAGCAAGCAGCAGTGGATCACTTGCCTGCGCCAGGCCATCGTCCAGTCACGGGACCGGACCGCTCACACCAGCCAGTCGCCGCTCTCTCTCCCCCCAGACCCCGCGCTGTGTCACATAGCGGATCTCAGCCTCAGCTCGGACACGGACATGGCAGACCACACCTGTCGCTGACCCGTTCACCAGGTTGCCCTTCTGGAGGGCAGAAAGGGGGTTTCTGGAGAGCGAAAGAAACCTGATGGACTATTTTTATGAACAGTTTTAATTAAAAGACTCAAAGAATTGCAAAAGAAAAAAAAAAGTTTCTCCTTATTTTTATTTTTCCTTATTTTTGTGATTGTCATAAAGTGTGCTGACTGTGAACAGAGTTACTGTTACTGAATGTGAATGTTAAACGCCAACAAAATGTTTAACCGGCTGTATTTTAATAAAAACTGACAGTAAAAAAAACCCAACAAAAACAAAACCAAACTTGCTGAGGTGTTCATGGGTGGACACATTGACATGTCTATGTATAGCCAACACGATCTGCAGTGAAAAGATTAGAGATGATTATCCTCCCTCCCTGTGTCTGTTTTTTCACTCTCTCTCTCTCTTTGGCTCTCGCTCTTTCTTTCTTTCTTTCTTTCTTTCTCTGACACTCGTGGCAGGACAGGGCAGAGAGGTAGACTTTCAGTTCTATCCCACAAACACACGGTGAAACCGTAGACGTCCCCTTTATGCATTTTTAACAGCTCAGCAGATGATGGGAACAGTTTGGTTGGGACTCTTTGTTCAAAGATACAGACCGAAGTGATCAGGTGAGTCCAAAGTGCTCTCTCTTTTTATACACGTTACATTTCTGTAGAAGTAACTGTTTGCCGTAGATGCTATCTTTATCTGCACAAAACGGTAAGTGGTGCGCATTGATTGGCTGTTGGGTTGATCCGTACCGTACTGCTGGATCCCTGTTACATAACCAAATCTTTTTTCTTTTTTTTTTCTTTTATGTATTTTAACATTGGGAATCAGCTGAATTTAGAAATTCTTGGTTTTACTTGTACAAAAAAAAAAAAAAAAAAAAAAACAATCTTTTAGGAACTTATTTCACTCCATGTGTTTAATGCAGAATTGCACTCTGAAGGATTGTCAAAGCAAACTTTAGTTTTTTCTTTTTTTCTTTTTGTCTTTTCAGCTGTAAATGTTACTTGTCGTTCTCAAGGTAAGGCAGGGGGTGTGCTCCTCTGTGCTTTGCTCCCTGATCAGAAGGGTCGCCCCTCAACATCTTGCTGACCTTTAATCAGACGCGCATCAGGGATAAGATACCTCGGCACATCTTCAAGCGGAGACTGACTGGCAGAACAGAATGCCTGGTTCCAGCGGCGTGAACGTGGAGGGCTCTTGCGGGGCCCTGTGTCGGACCCTGGTTTCTCAGAACGGTCTGCAGAGAGACACAGCAGACATCTCCCAGTCTGTCCTCTACACATCCCTGATGGGCCTGCTGCTGGTCGCTGACAATGAGGTGGGGGGGGGACGGAGGAAGCATTAAACCTTTACATTCTCCTCAAATTGTACTGAACATGTCATTAATGCTAATCAACACACACGTGTTTACGCACCTGTCAGCACTCCTTGCACTCTCTAATAGGATAAAGCCTCAGACTGACCCCCTTTTTTTAGCCTCGCTTGTTATGCTAATGAGATAAGAAGGCTAAATCTGTCCTGCCAAAGTTACACACAGGCCAACATGGCAGGGTCAACGCAGACAGCTAGTTACATAGAGCATAGAACCTTGGCATACCAGTAACCACACAACAATAATCTGTCTGCAGCTACAGCAGCACCACTTTAGATTTATATATAAGCTTCTATCATACCTTCTTATTCGTAGAAAGAGCCGCTCACTGTTGGAAGTGGAAGAGTTGGCCTTAGAAACATTGGGAATACAGTAAGTGTCAAAGAGACGGCATGCAAATCTCCCGTAAGTTTTGCAGCACCAGGCTCACGTCTCTTTTCCTTCTGTTTGGACAACAGTGCTTCCTGAACGCAGTGGTCCAGTGTTTGTCTCACACTTGTGTCCTGCGCAACTATTGTCTTCTGAAGTCTTACAAGCATGAGAAGTTTTCAAAAGAGGAGGCAAAGCTCATGGACAGTGGGTTTCCTCATTTTCTACCTTTTTTTTATGTCCTCCATACTTATTTTTTTTTAAATCATACCTTCTTTTTTCCATTGTTCTTTTGCCAGGTTTCTCTCAGGTGCTCTCAGGTCTTTGGGATGTTAGGGAAGGAGACACTGTTGTAAATCCTCGACAGTTTTACAGCGTTTTTAAAGAAGTAGTGCCTTACTTCAGCGGTTACAGGTAAGAAAAACAATTATATTTTTCCATTACAATTTAGTGGAGTTGGGCTATTTGATGTTCATAAATCTGTCTGAAGGAGTAAAACCTTTTTGTTTTTCCAGAAGATTGAAAAACTATCAGTATGAAAATGAAGGATAAAATTCAATCTTAATTTTATTAGCGTCTGTTCACAGCTGATTCAAAATTCATATCTGACATTTGTTGGCTTTCACAAAAATAATACATTTTTACACATCAGAATACAAATTTACATGTACATTAATACAGTGATTAAAAATGTGTAGGTTCTATCTAATTAGCTCCTTTCAAGGTAAAAAAAAAAAAATCCCAAGATTTTTTACAGCAGAACAATAAAGTTGAATGTTTCAAGTTAAAAGAAAAGTGGGAAAAAGCTAAAATACCATCAAGAAAAATCAGCTACACACGTCGTCTTTACTTGCCTTTTAGCAAGACTGTTTAGTTGATAGAAAAGAGGCTTCAACGCGGGCTGCAACAACAAAAGCTTTGTTGGTTTTACCAATATCTTAAGAACATAAGGCAAATTCAGCTGCCAGGTTTCTAGTAGTGATTTATGGCTGGAGAATATTAAATATGCATGAGGGTTTGTCAAAAAAAAAAAAAATAAAATACACCGTTAGAGTGTCATTATTTACAAAATAATGCAAAGTTGACGCTTTTAATGGACTTTTAATGCAACTTTTAAAGCAACTTTGCATTAAAAGAGTCATTATTTACTGAATGACACTTCATGACAACTGTCATCCTTAAAAGTTATTAAATGGAAGAAAATGAAAAAAATTGGACCAGGAACATAGCTCTGTTGAACTCCAGGCTTGACGGTAATTGAACATGATCTGAAGTTTAATTTGGCAACAGAAATCCTAAATGAAAAATGTGTCACAAACCAAAGCATAGCTCCGCCAAACACTCCTGCCCAACATCAGCTATTAGGACTGTGATCGTTATTTGCGGTCCTCCAAATGACGTCTAATATTCACCGCATGTGATACTTTTATTATGAAACAATCTCTAGAGTTCTCCTTGAGATTTAAAAATGTTCCTATGTTTGAATTTAACCCAGTCAGCAAGATGCTCAGGAGTTTCTCAGGTTCCTACTGGACAAGCTGCATACGGAAATAAATCGCAGGCCTTATGTCAAAAGGACAGGGAAGGAGCCTCAGCAGCAATACGTCAGATTTAGGTACGAACAGAACAAGACGAATCTGTGCTTGAATCCTGGCTCTATCCCATGTGAATGCACAACTTATGCTTCCTACTTCTGATCTGACGTAGAATTTCAGAAGAGGCGAATGCCATGTGGAAGAAGCATTTGGAGAGAGATGACAGCATAATAGCAGGTGAGGAGGTCAATCTTGTCTTTGTCTTCAACTGGATTCAGAAGCAGAAGAGGACATTACATTTTGCCCCGCTCTTGGCAGATCTTTTCTCGGGTCAGCTGCGGAGTTCACTGCACTGCTCGGTTTGTTCGCACTACTCCAACACGTTTGATGTGTTCTGTGATCTGTCGCTGCCCATCCCTAAAAGGAGCTCTGCAGGGGAGGTCACCCTGCAGGAGTGTCTGGACCTCTTCTCTCAGGAGGAGAAACTTGACAAGGAAAACTCACCGGTAAGAAAGAAAATTTCACAGGTTTTGAACTGAACACGGCTCAGTTTAAACAACCAGATTCACTTGAAACAACAGATCTGGTCATTATTATTATTATTTAAAAAAAATTTTATGTTGATTTCCGCCTCTTCCAGATGTGCGAGAGATGTAGCAGGCGTACAGAGTGCACCAAGCGGCTTTCCATCCAGAGGTTTCCTCAGGTTATTGTAATCCGTATCCTTGGCAGCAACTTCTGCTCTAATTAATTTGAAAAGTGAGGAATCGTGTCGGTGTGCAAAAAACACATTGTGCGCTCGTACTTAACAGTCTCCGACAGATTTGAACCGCTTCACAACATCCAGGTGGTCTATCAGTAAAAGCACAGTGTACGTGTCTTTTCCCCTCAAAAACCTGGACCTCGGACCTTACGGACCCGTTGACTGTGGTAACAAACAGTTTTCATTTACCTATGTACATGTTTTACGTACTAATCATGGGCAGCTGCTTGACCATATGTTTTTAAAATAGCCTATGAGAAAAGTGGGAGATAAATTGGAGATATCGATGTAAATTGAAACATGTGCACCAGGAAAAATTACTTAAAATATGAAGAAAAAGCTTAAAGTTGAAAAATTGATTGCTATTGGAGCCATAATCGAATTTCACTCAAGTAATGGGGGAGGGGGAAACTTATTTAGAAAATGAAAACTGACATGGTTTACTACTGAACTCGATGGAGACTACGTAAAACAAGAAAACATGTTGCTGTATTAGCATAGATTCAAACAGCTGTTTTAGATTTTAATTTTAATTGTGGAGAAGATTACATTTGTTGTTGTAGTATAAACCTTATTCCATCACGTGCAAATCCAAGAAAATTCTCACAGACAAAAAAAGGTTTTTCCCTTGTAAGATTATTTTTAACTCCGAAGCTGCTGAATTTGGAACATGAGGTCAGAGGATGAAGCCCAAGCGAATCAAGCATCCTTATGCTGAAATCTGTTCAGATTCAGTCAAAGTTGACTGAATTCTGTTCTGCTGTACTGAAGAGATGTACGCCAAACCTTAACTCAGTCAGATCGCAAAGATTTTTGAAGGTATTTAATTATGTATATATAATGGCTAAGTAAGTGGCCTGATATTAACTCTGGTTGTTTGGTTTTGCTTGTTGATGACAAGAGTAAACAAATTCTAGAAAATAAGACAAAATGTTTGCCAAACTAAAGGAATTTAACATTTTTAATGCGCAATATATATATTTTTTCAACATTTTGAATATGATATTTTTATAATAAACAAAAGACTGTGTTAATTAGTCTTGTCTTTGAATACTTTTGCATTTAATTTATGCAGAAATAATTGGCCGTTTTTTTACAAAAAAATATTTCAGGGACAAGCCTCAGTTCTGAGAAATGTCTGTTTTTGTCTCCATAGGCCCAGTTTTATATGATTTATATGCAATCTGTAACCACGCTGGGACTGTGAATATGGGCCACTACACGGCCTGCTGTCTAGATCAAAGCGGATGGTGCTTCTACAACGACTCCAGGTGAGACTTGAGAGGTTCTAACACCAGATTATCGGAAGCAGTTTCGTGTCACAATGTCTTCTGTGTAAACCTCGTCTTCCTTCTCAGAGTTCCCCTCCTTTTTCTCCATGTGCAGCGCGACCTCGATCACGGAGAGCCAGCTTCAAACGAATCAAGCCTACGTCCTGTTCTACCAACGCACCAGCAGCACAGCCACCGTCAGGAAATAGCCTAGAAGATGCGGCCAATCAGTCACCTCACCTCCGGTGTCCATAGAAACAAATAGAAGCAGCAGCAGTTTTAACCCTGACATCAGCAGCAAAAAAAACAACAACAACAACAAAAACAAAACAAGACAAAAAAACCATCTTGATCTCAGTGTGCCTTCTCTGGAACTAAAAGCACAGGGAGAGAGAAGGCACGCTTGTTGTTAACAGGTTTTAATGTCAGTCGTGCTTGAGAAGCATCTCAGTAGCCACTTCAGTGTCTGCATGGCTGCTCTCAGGGAGGCGAGGGCGTGATGAATATGATGCTCTTATTCATTATGAACAGCTCTTACTCTGCGATTATATGTATGATGAAAGCACTTTGTACGTGTACATCATCATCAACCACGCTTACTGATATGAGCCCTTACAAACAAATGAAGAAAATATAATAGAAATAGGTCATGACTTTGACACGTATGTAAGAAATAAAATGGCATCCTGATGATTTTTGTAAATAAATTCTTATAAACCTTCAAGTGGTCACACATTAAAATAAAACTTTCTGAAAAACGTTTTGTTTTTCTTTTTTTCCAAGAGATTTCACTCGAGATTTATTCTGAGGGGAAAAAAAAGTAAAGAGGTGGACAGATAGCCATTACGTCAGCAAGAATATGTAGATAAAGTCTCCAGATGTAAATCTTTACTGACTTAAAGTTGAACGCATCCATCAAAAAAAAATAAAAATAAAAAATGAGGGAGCAAAGATGTATATTTTTAGCTTCCTTCTAAATTGGTCAAAATCTATTGGCAAGTAGAGATAATTGATTGAATTTATCTCGGAAACCCAGTAAAAAAAAAAAAAAAAGAAAAACTGAAGAATTAGGAAAACAATTCTGGAAACTTAAGTTAAAAGAGACAAAATTAAATAGATAAATACATCATAAAATTATAATCTGTATCCTTAAGTGATTCAGTAATTAATTGACAATTTGTTAAATATTCAATTTAACCAATAAATTGCAAACTTATATGGCAGATGCAGATAATTAATTCAATGCGTTTTCAATAGTTTCATGGTTCCTGTTCCTGAAGCGTCACCATAAAATACATTTTTCTGTCAAATTTCGAGAGGCGGGACTGAAACTGATCTGTCGAACTCCACTGGTTTAGCCTCATTCTTTGAAAACCATTGATTGAGTACCAGCGTTTTGCTTCCCTGTTCCACGAAACTGGCATTCAATCAATTCTTTGACTTCATCTGGTCTGGATAACAGCCTCCTGCTTCTGTCTTGTCTGCTAACTGTAAAGTCTCACCAATGAGCTCACAGGAAAGTCAAGTAAAATCGTCTATGAAAGTGGCCATGACGTTCAAAGAATGAGGCTAAACTAGTAGAGTTCAACAGACCCGTGTTAGCTCCACCCCTTGACGGTGAAGGGTGAGTTTGAGACGACACATAAAATGATGAAAGTTTGTTCAAGAAGATTCAAAGATCACAGGTGCATGATCAGTTATTGTAATGTCATAAACTCTGGGCGATGCGATGTGCCTTTCTGTTACCTTGACCCAGTTTACCCATTCTCCTATATTTGTTTTCTTTTTCCAACCCAAATGATGGCTGAGTGTGAAAACACACAACTCCCTCTAGATGAGTTGTGTGTGAGATACACTGAGCAGCATGTTTGCAACCAGCAACTTTGCCGTGCCACATCCAACACCACTTACATCTCCTCTCTTTCCCATTCCGTTGCTTGACTTGAGCTACAGAAACTTATTTTCATTGCATCTAAATGCCTAAATGTACTGTGATGCTCCAATGTGACTAACAATAAATTGCTAACAGGCAATTTAATGGAGATAGATACTAAATAGACCTGTGACAGGGTTGAGTAAGTGAGACTCAATCCTGTCAGGACCCATTCCATTCTGGTGAAATCATGCAACAATCTCCATACGCCACTTAACTTCCATAGTTTGGTATGCAAATTGCTAATTTCTTAATGAAATATAAACAAAACCTTAAATAATTTTCCGTTAGTAGTTTGTACAATATATAATAAATTAGAAAACTATTTCAGACACACTGGGTTGTTTCACTGTGAACATTTTGGATGTCAATGCTGTCAGACGGGTAATGAGACAGCTGCAGTTTACAGAAAGTTCAAAACATTTTGCTACGTGTAAGGTGCGGCATCCTTCTGATAAATGACACAAGGAGGCGGACTGAGATTTCCAGTCTGTCTGGTAGGACAATTAACTCACTGAGCTCTTCTACCCCTACTTGGAATCGTGTTCCTTCAGTTTTACAGATAGTACAAGGCTGGCATGTTAGAATAAGTGAGGCAAACTTTGGATTTCAGAGTTTAAACGACTTTAGATAGCCTAGCCTCAAGGAGGTGACTGGTTTGACAAGTCTGCATTTCCCTACCCAACTGGATTGGTAGCATAGCAAGGGAATCTCAGTGGAGTGTGAACACAGCCAGTCAGCCCATTCTGGCTGAAATCTTGTAAAAGCAGCTGTGACAAGTGTCAACCAAGGCAAGCTGTTCTGAAAGCATCAAAAGCAGTGTAAGTTTTCTGTATTTTAACAGCAAGAAAGACTTGTACTTCACACCTGTGGCGTGGTTTGGCTGTGTTTTCCTCTATTGTAATTTAGTTTTGTTTGTGTTTCCCAGAAATGGGCTCTATCAGGAAGAAGTTGGTGATCGTCGGGGACGGTGCTTGTGGGAAGACATGTCTGCTCACGGTTTTCACCAAAGACCAGTTCCCTGAAGTCTATGTGCCTACTGTATTTGAGAACTATGTGGCAGACATTGAAGTGGATCAGAAACAGGTAAGGGATGATGTCACCTGGCTGGAAGTCTGACTGCTGGCGTAGTTGGTGAGCAAACAGACAAAAAAACACATCTTTCTTGGAAGGTGGGCCCTAATATTTTGCAATTTCTTTTTGAAGTTTTAAAATTATGATACCTGCCATTACTAATTATGAATACCATTATCAGTAAATTGCAATGTCTTAAAATTGTATATTTTAGAAAATAAAATATTCTAATGATTTTATTTTCTATAAAATCATTTGAATATGTTTTATTCTCCCATTAGACCAAAAAAAATAAAAAATCAAAACACTTTTTTTTAATTGTTTTTCAGTACTTATTGCTGAGAATAAAATCCAAAGTTTACCATCCTACTTTCATTTTGTTTTATTTTCAAACTCATGCACTTCACCACATAGTCTGTAGTTGTGTCTTCTTTTCACGTTTCAATTAGAAACCACATACACTTTAGAACATAACAGAGAACTGAAATAAAAGGGGTGCGCTGTTTTAATTTTCTTCAGAAATAAAAATATAAAAAGTGAGACATGCATTTGTATTCAGACCTTCAGAATCAATTATTTGTAGAACCACCGTTTGCAGCAATTACACCTTTAGTCTTTGAGGTGCATATCTATCAAATGAAAAATGACTGCTGACATAAAATATATCATATTACCAAACCGTTTTAAGTGAGTCAAAGGTTCTAAAACAGATTATATACTTGAGAAAAAATAAGCCACAATAAAATGATGTGGAAATCAACATTTATCTAATATTATTATGTTTTCAGTTTTATTTCATGCAGCATAGTTTTGTCATGCTATAAAATACAAAAAAAAACAACACAAAATATTGTTAAATGATTTATACAAAAGACGGCAAAAGAAGTCTTTTTTTTGTTTAAAATAATATTAAAACACACAACATAATTTCCATGATCATCAAAATACTGTGTAGACCTAACTTTCTGCAACGATTACAGAAAGTTTCTAAACTTATGCATTTGCTCTTTTATCAGATACAGTTGGCACTTTGGGACACAGCAGGTCAGGAAGACTATGACCGACTGAGGCCGCTTTCCTATCCAGACACTGATGTAATCCTTCTGTGCTTCTCTGTGGTCAGCCCGGACAGTTTAGGTATTGTTTGTGGGCTGGGTTGAAAGTAATATCTGTTTATCCATCTGTTGATCCAAGATCGGGTCATGTGTTGAGGTACACTGTAAAAAAAAAAAAAAAAAAAAATTCTCTAATTTATGGTAAAATACCGGCAGCTGGTCCTTGTGTGAGCATGTACTACTGTTTTTTTTAACAACTTACCAAGAGCAAAAGGTCCAGAAGGAAAACCCAGACATCCTCTCCCTCGTCACTCTCTCCAGCTCATTATGGGGGATCCCAAGGCATTCCCAGGCCAGAAGGGTATACATATAATCCCTTCAGCTGGTATAGTCATACATGAGGTCTCCTACCAGTGGGACATGTAAAATCTGAAGAGATTGGCACACAGGAGGCATGCTGATATCAGTGAAGAAGCATCCCCTCTACGCCTAACCCTATCACTAAGTTTGAGTCCAACAACCCTATGGACAGAGTTCATACCCAGATGGCACCCTTTTCATGGCAGCATCCTCCAATCAGACTGGGTAATCTGAAATGCTGTTCAGTGCATAAGCACAGACAACAGTTGCAACGTGAAGACGTGAAGAGCAGACTCTGTTGCTCAGCTGAAGGTGGTGATCCCTTATTTGTTGTGTAAAGCCCACCTGTGGTTAAGCTCCTGAGGCCAAGGTTTAACCATAAGACACTTGCCTGGTTCCCCTCCTGCCTGACTTTGGGAGAGTGCTATGGGCTCCAAAATCTGGGCAACCTCATCTCTTCTTGTGATCTGCCAAATAATCTTAATCCTTGAATTACTTCTTGTCTGACCCAGCTCCTGAGGCTAATTTGTCAATTTGAAAGACCCTACCAGAATCCTAATCAATGGACAACATGGCCTTCATGATTATAGGGTCCGCAAAGCTCTCCACCACATTAAAGTGGTGATTCAAAAGAGGGACTAATAATAATGTAATTAGGTTTTATTTAGTATATTATAGATTAGGAAAGTGATTTATGTTGCTAATTGATCAAATTTTTTCTTCACTTTTTGCAGCAAATGTTAAAGAAAAGTGGACTCCTGAAGTGAGACACTTCTGTCCTCACGTCCCCATAGTCCTGGTGGGGAATAAAACGGATCTTCGCAACAATGAGAATACCAGAAAAATGCTTGCCAAACAGAATGAGGCATGTTGATTTAGTTGTTTATATCTTTTGTGTAGGTCAAAATAGCGATGTATTTTTGTCTACTTAAAAATCACAAAATGTGTAAATCTATGAAACTTGTTTTCAGGAGCCAATTAAATATGAAGAGGGCAAAGACATGTCCAATCAAATTGGCGCCTACAGCTACCAGGAGTGTTCTGCTAAAAACAAAGAAGGCGTGAGAGAAGTCTTTGACGCTGCAGCTAAGGCAGCGTTGACAAACAACAGCCGTGGGAAGAAGAATCACTGCGTGCTTTTATAAACTCTGGTGAAAAGTAGCACGCTATCCTGAAGCACTCATGAAGGGCAGATCTCAAATCTTTAGAACTTAAACGGAGGGAGGAATTTAAAGCCAAGACGTTTCAAACCAAGGCTGATCTGTACCTTAAGAAGAACAAAGACAGGAATTCCTACGCTACGGAAAAACTATAATAAGAGTCATGACCTTGTACAAAATCAATGTGTAATTTGGTTTAAAAATAATAATTGCTAATTGTAACATAAACCTTTCCTGATACCATAACACCATAAACAGAGGCACAGTCACATTAAAATTTTAAGTGCCGAGACATTTTTGTACCACACTGTGAAATTCATTAACCAGGGGATCAATTCACAAACGGCCGAATTAGCCTTCCTATTTTGTCACTGAGTCCAATATGTACTGTATTATCTTCATGAGGCATTGTATGTTTTTTGTCTTCTTTTTAAGTCATCATATCTCCATTATACTCATATCTCCTGTACACCTATGATCTTTTGTGGCAGGTTTTTCAGCCATATTTTAACTGTGTAACTCAATTATCATGATTATTCTGAATATAGAAAATAAACTAATATTCTGTTACAGGTGAAATGTTTCTTGTTAGTAACAAATTTTGGTTGTGGTATCTTCTTTTTAAGTATTTTTGTTTTTTGTGAGTACTTTTTGTTGCATTCAGTTATCATTTACTGCAACAGTTTGATGTTTATTTTTATGCCTCATAAAATTTCTTTCATGCTTTCATATTTGGTCAGACGTTTTACTAAATAGCCTAGGATCATATCCAATTTCAGATTTACTTGCCATATTGTCAAGAGATTACACTGTCATGAAATTGGTAGAACACAGTGGTCTTTTTCTTTAATGTAAGGATATTGTGTTTTTCAAATACTTTATTGAACAGCAGCTTCAACAGAAACTGTAATATAAGAATATGTATTGTACTTACAGGGAAATGCAAGCAGTAGTGCATGTTATAATGTTTTTGTAAAGGTATTTCATTCAGTGAATTGAATGAAAAAGAAATAAGGCAGACCTGGATGTCTGGATCTAATTCTTTTTTGCTAAAAAAAAATGAGGGGGTATCAGATTTTAGTGGGTATATTATCAAAGACGTTTTTGGAGGATGGTAAAGCAATAGTTTGCACTGTTGCCTGACAGCAAGGAGGTCCTGGGTTCTAGGTTGTAATCTTAGCCACAGAGAAAGAGCCCTGTACAAATCTGCATGCAAAAAGAATGGATTATCTCCAGAACTCTGTAGCATCCAATAATCCAAAAATATGACTGCTATGTTAACTGTTTTCTCTGAATTATCCTTAAGTACAGGTTTGTTTCAGTATTGTCCTATTATAGTCTTGCAACCTCTCCCCCAATGACAACTGGATATAACCACCACAAGGCAACAGGCCTCAATACCTACTAGAATGTAACCCTGCAAGGTCAAGGAAGTATAGATAGTAGATGGCTGTGTTTTTGCAAACCCTAGAAGAAAATATACTCTAAAAATGATGCATTGTGATTAAATGAAATAAATTATTATTTATATAAAATAATATGACCTGAACTAGTTGTTGGCAGAAACAAAGTTTTACCTCAAGGTCAGTTTTTTGGTTAAAATTAGAATATGTAGGTCTTTAGTAAATAATTTTCAAACAACAAAACTGTAAATACACTTTTAATTAAATATATTCAAAAGTCTACACAACAAATCTAATTTCCAAATCTACACAATAAAGACTATCAGGAAAAACTAAGTTTAACATAAAAATAACCATCAAACTTATACTGCTTTATTTGATTAAATGTTACACAGCTCTCCATGTATTTGCAACTTTACGTCTTTCTTCTACCTTAGTCGGTTTACGGACACCAATCACACTTGAGAACTGGAGTTTTAGTCCCGCCCCCTGTGACATGTCTTCCTGTGGCCATTTTACACTTGGCTAACTAAAAAAAACAAAAAAACAAAAAGAAAACGTCGCACTCACCTTAGCTTCAACGTGACGTATTATAAAAAGGCTGTTATTGAAATAACTCCAGGGTAAGTCTTTCATCCGTTCTGTCTAAAAATGCACTCGGTTTTGTAACAGTTGAGAGCCGTTTTGGTTCGGTGTGTCAAACCTGGAGTTGCTAGTTAGCTTAGCTGCTAGCAGAGATGACCGCTGCACGTTAGGTTCCTGTTCTGTTAATATTTGTGTGTGCTTTGGTAGCTGCAGAAGAATGCCTGTTGTTGAAAGTTTTCGTAGTTTGTTTAATAAAGTGGACAGAAAGGTAAGAAGATGAACTCAAAGTGAGAGTAGCGTGTGTACAGTAAAAAATATGCATCCGAACGATCACATTGCACAACACTACTCTGCACCCAGACTTTATTTTTTTTTCTGTAATTCGATATCTCATCTCATCTTAGCTCCTTATTGCTGCTGTCATCTTGCATTCAATAGCTTTAACTGTCAAGAAGCAAACGCTTTGAGGAAATTTCAAAGTCGACATGGACTATGAGCGGAGGTGAGTAAATCATTTATTTTTTTTTAAATATTAATTATTTGGCATATTTTTCGTTGAAGACACTTTAACGTCATAATATCCTACATCATCAGGGGTGGTCGAGGCGATCGCATCGGTCGCTATGGTAGCTCTCACAATGATCACAACTTTCGGGACATGGACTATCGTGCTTATGGGCAAGAGGATGAGGAGGGAGTCCATGAAGTCAGAATGCAAGATGATGGGTTATACATGCCTGATGAGGCGCTAGGTGCTCATGACTTCCCAGCAGGATTCCAAGGTTCCCCACATTTTCACCATAGAGGGAATACCAGAGGTGACATTGGTCTGGAGGGGAATGCCCCTGTATGGCCCCCCTTTTCTCAGTCACACCCTGATTGTGCACATCTCACCCACCAAGGGGAGGAGGATGGATTCAGACAAGACTTTGAGCAGATACAGACTGGCCCGCCAGGAAGGGGTAGGCAGAGAGGTGGAAGAGGCTTTCCAGAAAACAGGGGTTTAAGTAGGGATGGCAACTGGGTTGCCCATTCTGAGCAGATGGAATTCAGACCAAGAGATGAGGACAGGGTCTCTCGTGGAGGCGGAAGGAGGACGAGGGTAAATCCTGAGAAATGCATAATTTGCAACATTTTCTTTCTTTTAGTGGGAGTGATTCGTTATTTTAATTCGACCTTCTCTGGAAGACTTTTCCAGCAGCAGCGGAGGAAGGCGGTTGTGAAAGCGCTGGACAAGACCTGTCTGCAGAGGAACTGGACCAGAGAGACCAGGACTACCGTGCAGACTTGGACCAGAACCAGAGGCCCAGTAACATTATCATGCTTCGCATGCTACCAATGAGTGCCACAGCCAATGAGGTGTGATTTGTTCCAAGCTATAATCCTTTATTTATACAGGAAAAAATCTCTTCAGAGTCATTGTCTCATTCACAAGAGAGATCTGTTACACACATCACAAAAAATAACCTAAAAACAATAATACAATGTACGTAAGCCGCACCAAGCAGTGGTGCAGCTTATGCTTGTATTCTAAGCTACATATATTTTTTTTTTATAAGATTCGGGCACAACTTCAGGAACAGGGGATCCAGCCAAGAGAAGTTCGCCTTATGAGGAACAAATCTTCAGGTGAGGGTTTGTCTGCTGGTCACCTTCCCCTCCTTGTCTCAATCTCATCCACTCCTGGCTCTGTTGTTGTTGCCGCTCTCGTTGTTTTTCCTCTTAGGATCGATTGCCTTCACTTTCTCACAGCCTTGTTATGACACATGACAGCTCTAGCACAGCGCAAATGTTTAGATATTCAGGTTTGTACAGAGAAGGCTCAGACTCCTGCTTTGTGACTTTGATCTTCTGGTTTCTGTCCTTTTGCTGTTCCTCACAGAGCAAAATCCATCCATCCTTTTAAGTTATGTCCTACTAATTTCGCCTCTCATGCAAACATGTGGGCCTACTGCCAAGAAGTATCATTAACTCGATTTTCCTGTTCTCTGTGTTTCATATACTGATATATTTTTATTCTTGTTTTGTGGTTCTGTCCCATCCATCTCGGAAGTTAAATGCGCCTGGGCTGAGCAAATTTTGAAAGTTAAAACTCCAAATAGATCAATTATTTCCATAGATAAATTGTGTGTCCTGAGAATGAAACCTTGCAGCTAACGATCAGCTACATGGTTGATTTTCTATATATTTTTTTTCCTAATGTTTCCCATTAAGGTCATTGTGTCTTTGGTGTCGCACTTTGCTAACTTCCTGGTTGTCTGTAAGGTGTGCTTTACTGACACTGGCACACTTACCCTCCCCAACACTCTGCTGTCTCTTTTAAACCCACATCAGTCTTTATCTGCTTTTCAGATTAGTCGCTGTGATCTAACATTTTGGAGAATAACCTTTGTATTTTTATTTTTTGTGCATACTTGTTGTTGTAAATCTAAGTATTTTGCACCAGGTAAAATAATTCAGTGCCTTGCTAAAGTATTTTTACCCATTAAACTTTTTACTGTTTTGTCTTAAGAAACATTGTCAACAGGGCCATTGGAGGCTGATCAGAGTGGAAGGGAAGATGCATGAAGCTAAATATAGGGCTGCACAATATTAGAAGACAATACTTAATAGAACTATTGGAATGTTGTGATGAAACCACATTTTTCCTCAATCTTATCTTTTCCCTTGACTGTATTGGACTCCATCTCTTGGATTTAAGTCTACTGCAATGACACTCCACTGACCAGATGGAAAAAAGTGAACTCCCAGTATTCATGGGGATTACACACCACAGCCAACCATGAATACTTGGGACTCCTACTAAAAACGCTATTAAATAACTTCTTTAATAGGTCAAATGCTACATGTACCTTAGAATGCATTAATGTGCAGAGTGGAAATCATCTTGGCACTACTTTGGAATCAATACCAACAGTATTCCTTTTTTCAGTCCGGTCTTTTTAAAAATATTTTACATAAGTTCTATGGAAAAAAAATCAGAGAATAGCTGAATCCATGAATACTGAACTACAATTAGGCGAGATCCACTGTATTCTTTTGTTGCACAAGATCTGATAGTTGGTGTGTAATATTTAACAAATACAGTATTTCTAATTTCTGTTTAATATTGCATACCAAACAAATACTTTGACAACACAGCACAGGGTTAACCCTGTGATAAATTACATTTACTACTGTAATTTACATTAACATAAAAAGTTAATTACTTTTAACTAATGTAACTTAGAATAATGAACTGAAAAGTATAGCTAGAAAGGCAGAGTGTTGTTTTCTATCTAACCATAGTCTTTTCTACAATGGCCAAGTCAAAGCCCTGACCTAAATTCACATGTCAATCTAGTTTCAGGGTCCTGGTAGTGATGTTCCCAAAAAAGTTGGTTCTACAAAGTGTAAACTAAGTGATGTATGTCCAGCTTTTCAGATTTGTTTTTGTGGAAAGATTTTGAAAATCTTTTCTTTTTTAAATTACTGTGTGCTACTTTGTCTTGTCTGTCACAAAAAGGAAAAAAAAATCCACTAAAGTACATTGATGTGGTTTTATTTGGACAAAATGTAAAAACAATTTAAAGGGTATGAACACTTACGCAAGTCACTGGTTATACAGTAAAGGTCTCTAGTCTTTGCGA
This sequence comes from Poecilia formosa, assembly GCF_000485575.1. Lineage (NCBI taxonomy): Eukaryota > Metazoa > Chordata > Actinopteri > Cyprinodontiformes > Poeciliidae > Poecilia > Poecilia formosa. The sequence goes on from NW_006800171.1 coordinate 756,930, forward strand.
TTGGAGTTTGAATTAAAAGTATCAGAAATGTGTGTGTTTGTTGCCGCTTGGGTATCTCGACTTCCATTTTGCAAAGAGCTCAGACCCAGACAGATGGGTGGGTAGTATTCCTCCTCATCCCCGACTCCAAGTGAGACCCATCCTGTGCAGAAAATTTGTGGGAGAGAACATGTCATATATATATTTTTTTTGTTGTTGTTGTTGGGGCTCAAACAGGGTTTTTCTCTCTCTTTCTCTCCTCTGTAAATGAAGCACTAACCCAAACACTGCGTTGTTGTTATGTTGTTGTTGTTCGGTTGCTGTGGCGCTGGGCGGTGTCCAGGTCAGAGCCGAGGATTCGCCTTCGTCGAGTTTAATCTCATACAGGAGGCCACCCGCTGGATGGAGACCAACCAGGTCACTCTCTCCAACACATACACAAATACACATATAGATTAAGTCAGTGGGACATTAGCTAACATGATATCCAGTGACATCATGCCGTCAGGTGCACTGTCATGGTTTTCTGCAAAATGCACTCTTGAAAATGATTGATTTCCTGTGCCTAAGGCAGGTAAGCCTTTGTATTTTTAGAATGTTTTCTTTCCACATGCGCACAAATTCCAGTAAGATGCAAATTCATGTACATCACAGCCAAGAATATAGACTCAACACTTGCCTAGTTTTCAAAAATAGATCCTCGCAGTCATTATCTCTACAGTATAACTTTTTTCCAATAGAGGGCTGATTTCTGTAATACCTTCTATCAGTCCTATGTCCGTTTTCTCTGCCACCTTTGGAGAGTACACACCAGTGGAAATGGAAATTCTCCTCAGGTATTTTGTATAGGGATGTACCGATCCGAACCCAGCTATTGGATCGGGGTTACCATCATGGCATTTTTTAAATAATCGATATCGGAGTCCCTGACAAAACGTAACTTCTGAAAACTATTGCTGATGTACTGTTTTTTTTTTTTCTTTTCTTTTTGCCAGCTGCACCACCAGTGAGCCCAGGCTGAATTTTTATTTCTTTAGTTGTTTATTTTGTGACAGTCCTGTCACACTTCTGCATGCATGGCTCACTAAGCTGAATTTTAGCCCATGCATATTACTTTGTTGTCCTAGTAAGAGTTTTTCATTCTTTCTAATGACATTCACAGTGAAAGAGACTGTGTTGGCTGCTGCCATTTTCTGTCTGTCTGTGTCATGTGACTTACTTTGTCTGCTGGGTTCAGATGTTCCCATGCGCTGCTTGATCTAATAGAAAGACGCGAAGCTGCAGTCGCAACTCAAGTGTGACGTTTATGAAGCAGGAAAATGGAGGCTCATGGAGATAGATCAAAACGGAGGGTAAACATGCTGGTGTTAACCTTGGGCTTAATCAAATTTACTTAGCATTTTCTGCAGAATTTGTACGTAGATTCTTGAATTCGCTAGCTTTGGCAAGTCAAAAACATGTTTAAAAGCAACTTTTTATTTTAGGTGGGATGTAGTAAGAACTTAATAGTCGCTCTTTTCACCAAGTTAATATATGTTAGAGCTGCATATGGAGGATTTTCTGCAGAAACACTGGTAATAAAATACCTTTAGCTGTCAAGGAAAACGGATAAGTGCAGATCCACCTTCCAGAACCTTATTGGTGAGTAAGTCCTAGTGTTGGTGAAATGTAGTGTCATCAAGTGCCACTTGTCAGCTGCTGAGTTTTCAAGCACATACATGGCAGTGATTATTAACTTAGATGAGGTTTCTGACTGGGACTCTGTATCGGAAAATGCCTAATGTTAAATGACTCGGATCGGTATTGGTGGTGGGGAGGGGTGGGCTTAAAAACAACCCTGATCTGAACATCCCTGCTATTTTATGTTGATTCAGAAACAACATAATGTTTGGTTTTTTTATTATTCGTTTCTTTCAACCATTACTGCATATTTTAGGACAAAGCTTTTGTCATTTGGGGTTTGAAGGGACTTGTGTGGGCTTTGTTGGAATCTGTGGAAAGTTTCCCCTTAAGGGGGGAGGGATAACACATTTATAAAGATATCGCACATTGTCCCTAAATAATGGGAATCCACAAAACTACAGACACACCATCTCAGTCCGTCCGAATTTTCTTAAGCTGAAGGTTGCAATTCTCTGCTGTCCTTTTTTTTTCCTCTTTCTTTTTTTTTAAGCCTCAGCTGTTCTGATTCTCTCTCTTCCTCTTAATTTGTTTTTTCTTCTCTTTCAATCTCATCTCTTGTGAGATGAGGCCTCTTTGTGGCGTGTGTGACATTATCACTGAAACTCATTCTTTGTCCCTCCTGCTTCTCTTTCTTTTTCCTCCAGGGGACGCTGATGATAATGGAGCAGCGCGTGTCCATGCACTACAGCGACCCCAAACCACGAGCCAACGAGGACTGGCTCTGTAACAAGGTTTATCATGCTTGAATTACCTGGTCTGTGCATATCAGACGTAATGTAGTGGCTCACCTAGCAGGACTTCTAATGGGTTCCGCGTTATTCTAACAGTGTGGTGTCCAGAACTTCAAAAGGAGAGAGAAGTGCTTCAAATGCAGCGTGCCCAAATCAGGTGAAGTTTTAACAGGAGTTGCTATTAATATCCAACCCGTTTTCTCTTCTTCTTTTGATTCATTAGTGTTGTGCTGTCTTTCCATAGAGGCTGAGCTAAAGCTGCCACAGCTGCTGAGGGAAATGCCTGTTGGAGTTCAGAAGGAGGGAGCCCAAGGTTTGCTGCCTCTGCCGGTATCGTACCACCCTGCTGGTCCCAGTGTTCCCCCGGGGCCTGCGCCGCAGCCGGCAGACGTCGCAAATGACAGTAAGCCTCCAGACGAGCTTTTACAATGCCCTAGACAATCTCTGCTGTTTATCACATTGATACAATTCAATTTGACTGCAAAGCCAGCAGAAAACGCCAGTTATTATCCTCTATTTCCACAGCTCTGATTCTTAGAAACCTCGGGCCCCATACAACAGTGGAAGCTATTTTGTCGGCGTTGGCTCCATTCGCCACCCTCTCCCCTTCCAATGTTCGCCTGATCAAGGACAAGCACACACACCTAAACAGAGGCTTTGCTTTTCTGCAGCTTTCTACTATAGTGGTAAGGGTAGAGAAAATACGTTTGATTTACTGACTCGCATGTTCCAGGTCAAACAGTAGAACCTCTTGTCTGGCATTATTGGATTTATTTGGGAATGACTTTATAGCCAAATGAAGCTGTGGAGATTTGTTTGTTGTTGTGAATTAGCCATACAGTTCAAACATTGAAGGAGATTACTCGCAAACATACAGATTAAACCATAGTATACTTTTTCAATGTTCGTTGTTTTATCAGTACAGCAGCCATACTGGAGCTGACCTCACGGTAAAAACATGAACGCATCACATGTTCTTTAGAGTCTTGTCATCTAGTACATCCTAGGGAATTTAAATGTCTGCAAGAAAATAAGCAGGATTCAAGAACTTACTATTTGCTTTTTGCGCTGATTTTTAAAAATAAACTTATCTTAAATATTAAAGGTCATTAGTAGGTCATTATTATTTTTTTTTAATCAACAGGAGGCCTCACAGCTGCTTCAGATTCTTCAGGCTCTGCAGCCCCCCCTGTCTATTGATGGGAAAGCCATTGTAGTGGAGTTTGCCAAAGGTTCCAAACGGTAAACTCTTTTAACAAATAATGCAGTTAAATATACTTGCAAATTTCAGAGGAGAAAAAACTGGATCAAAGTACAACACAGACAAAAAAAAATCTAGTTTAGTTATGAGATAAAGTGTGAGATTAAGAAAGACTGCTTTAGCCAACACTACAAAATCAATAATGACACTTTCTGTTGTTCTTATCAACATCAGTGATGTCTTTGTGACTGAGGGGAGCAGAGTGAGCGCGGCTACAGTGGCCAGCACTGCAATAGCCGCTGCACAGTGGGCTATATCACAGGTAACTTATCTAGCTTCACTTACTAATAAGGTGAAATGAAGGCATCCCGAACGAAATGCTTATTTGTCTACTGTTTGTTGTGCTTTATGATTTATTTTTAGAACACTCAGAATGGATCAAATGAGGATGCAGCAGTTTACCAGCAGGGAGCAGCAGTGACATACAGCCAAGAAGGACAGAGCTATTCTGGGGCAGACGGCGTCGCTTTAAGGATCCAGACGGACTCCAGGATTGCACCCCTGGTTGGTGCAGGAGCAGCACTAAATGGAGCATATACAGGAGGAACCCCAGGTTGGTCTGACTGATTCTTCTAGTAGTTTGTAACAGTGCTGTTTAATATTTCTGCAGAACAGTATTTGCTCATGATGTTTCCTTGCTCGTCTGTAGCTGTTATCTCATCTGAGGCAGTAAAACTTGGTCCAGCAGCTGGACAGCTGTCTCTCATCCCAGCAATCTCCACATCAGCCACACAGGTACATAGATTTTTTGTTTTGTTTTCCATTCTCTTCCTGTATCTTCCCAACTCGTTGTTTTAAGAGTTCTGCCTCTTCACAGGTTGAGATTGTAGGAAAACCACAGCCAGCTGCTCCTAATCAGCCTGCCATCCCCGGCACCGAACACGAGCTCAAACAATATCGTAAGTATTTCCTGCAATTAGACTTCTTGCAAAACTGCAGGTGGTGAAATTTCCTATAATTCAAAACTTTTTTTTTTCTTGTATATTTTTGCAGCTGTGCCAGATGTGTCTACTTACCAGTATGATGAAAGCTCAGGCTTTTATTATGACCCATTCACAGGACTCTATTATGACCCAAATTCCCAGGTAAACTGTCCACTCTGAACAAATTGCAGAGAACAGAACAGAAACATTTTGAATACAAGCGAGCTTATCCTTACGACTTCTTTTTGCTTTTGGGGTTCTTTCTCATGTCAGTACTACTACAACGCTAACACTCAGCAGTACATGTACTGGGATGGAGAGAAGCAGACCTACACTCCTGCTGCCAGCCAATCAAACGCCGAGGGTGCATCAGTGAAGGATGGAGCGTCCTCTTCGGACAGCACAGCAAGCAAAGAGAAAAAAGAGAAGCCAAAGAGTAAAACTGCTCAACAGGTACTCTACTAACTGGATACAAATTTAAGAGTTGTCATATTTATTGAAATAAACTAAATTTTTTCTTTTAATTTTACGTTATGTTGGTATATTGTACAATGGAATATTAGGGCCAAAATAAAAAAAATACAAGATTAAAGTCATAAAATGATGATGATAAAATAATACGAGAATAAAGTCGTAATATGACTTTGTTCTCATAATGTATTTATTTTTCTTAGTATGGCCCTGTTTCTCTGTAATATTTCCTATTCTCACAGTTTTAAGAAAATAGAGCAAAATGTAGTACTGATCAAACTTAGTGTTATTTATCTTGACAAATTTAGTTTCCCCTTTCATTTACAGGGTTTTGTTTAAATTTTGAAATCCCTTTTTAATATGGAATAAAAACATCTTAAATCCCTGTGAAATTTTACAAATGTATTTTTTTTAAATTTGCTTTTCCAGATTGCCAAAGATATGGAGCGTTGGGCTAAAAGTCTCAACAGGCAAAAAGAAAACATGCGTTCTGTCTCTTCGTCCCCTGCTGTCGGCTCTTCTCGAGGGCCGGGTCACAGTCGCTTTGACGACTACAGAGAGTCTGCAAGTGCCGATGCAGGCTATGCTGTTCTGGAGAAAAAGGTGCCAATACATCTGCCTTATCAGAATGTCAGGAGGAGTGATTAACTTGGATGCGTTTAGATTTTATCACCTATTTAAACCCACTTAATTTTCTGTCCTGCAGGGTGCGCTGTCTGAAAGGGTGCCGAGTTTTCTGGACCAGATCCGACAAAGTACAGAAGTACGAACATGGCTGCAAGCTGTGGAAAAAAATGCATACGTTTTTATAGCATTTTTCTTCATTTGAGATGTATAAATGGAGCACAATATCCATCTCATTCTCCAATCTTCTGCCTTGCCACCAGCAGCATTCGCCCCCTCAGCAGTCCGGTCTGGTCCCAGCCTACAGCGCAGAAAGTGACAGTGAAGACGAAGGAGCTGACAAAGATGAGAAAGAAGGGAGACTGACAGACTGGGTGAAACTGGCATGTCTGCTCTGCAGAAGGCAGTTCCCTAGCAAAGAGGCCCTCATCAGGCACCAGCAGCTCTCTGAACTCCATAAAGTAATTTTAAAATATTAGTTTTAATAATCATTAACAGCTCACTAATTTATAAAATGCATGTGTAAGATTGTCTGTGTACGTTTAAGACGAAACGTTGTCATTGTCTTTGAATAATTTTCCTCCTTAACTTTGTGTGACCGTTCACCTTTGTCTGCGTCTTCAGCAAAACTTGGAGCAAAGAAAAGCTCAGCTGGAAGCTAGTGGCAAGGTCAGTTGAGCTTCAGAGAGAAGGATGGACACCAACGCTTATGTTCAATTCGTTCACTATAAATGTTCTCACCATTTCTGATGCAGAGATTAGCAGATGATGGCGAACCACCAGAAGCTAAGAAGAGGAAGTTCAGTCCAATGTAAGCAGTTTTGATGTGAAAAAACTTCTGATTGTTGTTTTGAAGCTTTGCTTTAAGATTTTAAGATTTATTTTGTAATGTGTTGCAGGCTTGAACGTGTACTTAACATTCTTTTTGTGTTACCTTTTTATAGTGACGGAACAGGAACTAGCCTTGGTGCAAGGATGCTGCAAGGAGGTGTGAAGAAGGGGCTTCTGTTGCGCAACATGCAAGTGGAGTGACCACTTGCATTTTCCGTTTCACCCATCCTAGGAAATGATGAACTTGTAAAAGTGAACATATTATTGCTATCTATATAAAAACCTCTTACTTGTAGATAGATATTATAATTACCTCAACAGTGGTAATAGTCTCATGAACTGATCCTGTAGCAGTAAATGTTGGAATATTGCACAAATTGCACCTTTTTCGCTTGCTTCCTGAATAATGCAGTTTTCATTTTTCACTGGCTTTGAGGTTTGTTTGTAATAAAAAAGTTTGGAAAAACATTTGCTGCTCAGAAATTGAGTATCTGTAGCCTACAGATCTTTATGCCAGCAAATGAGTCTATGCACCATAGATATTTTTTTTTTCTTTTAAGTTAATGCTGCATGCCTTGTCATTCAATGAATGACTGATCTGGGCATGCACTGTGTATATTTTTGAGTGAGCACTTTTCTACAGATGTTGAGGCGGGAACATTGTGGCTACCTGAGCTGTAAAAAAAGTCTCACTATCATTAATGTGTAGATAGGAATTGTCTGTTTATCTTGTTTTAATGTACAATGAAACTAATATTGTCTTTAGAAAATTATTTTTGTCTACGTATTTGTCAATTAATGTGACTGTTTAATTAAGCTAATATACATTTTAAAAAAAATCAATCTTCACTGATGGAATGCATTTGAAAGGAGGTGGAATGTATTTCAGGTTTCAACATTTTAACCAGAAATTTCACCAGCTGTGTCTTTCGTTTATGTTCACATAAAGAAAGCGGAATATATTGCAATTGCCGATATGAATTTTGTGGTGTAATAGCTGTTTGTTTTTTTTGGCTCTACAAAAGCAGAGGTTTGTTCCTGATTTTTGGTTTTCGTGCAACTGCAACCCTCTTACTAAATCTGTTCGTGCTGCGCCTGCGTGGTTTCCATAGTAACGTTGTCAAACTTAGTTCTTTTGAAAACTGCTCAGGCGCCGCTCGCAAGCAAGCTGGTTGTACCCACTTTAAGACAATATTGGCCCCAATGTCTGACAATGATGATGTGTACCTGTCCCCCGAAGAACAGTTAGGGGAAGATGCGCCTGCTGAAGAAGGCGAAGAAGGGGAAGAAGCCGATAAGGTTCGTGTTATAGCGGTAGACTAAAGACAGTTTTAAAACAGTCCTTAATTTAGCTACTCATGTCAGTTTTGAGTCCTTAAAAGCCATATGTACATTTCTATTACAGTTCTCAAATGTTTATTCAGTTTTACTTCTGCCAAAAAAAGCTTGTTTAACCTGTTTCTACACCTGTAATGAGCTACTATAGGAAACTAATAAAAATGTTGCAGGATCCGCTACTAGCCAACGTGCGAACAGGTAAACTGTCTTGACATTATTCATACCACTGGCAGAGTTAAATTTGAAATTACTTCAAACAGGAAGTTCCTCATATCAAATTTCACATTTCATTTCTTAAAATGTAAAAAGAGCATAAGTTGTGGGGGGAAAAAAATTGTATGATGAAAATAATTATCAATGGAAATCTCTTTATGGACATTACTTAAACCGAACCCTTAAAACTTCTGATGAGCTTTTAAATTAATCACAATAAATTCCATCTTGGACCCTTTCGAATGTGTTTACATAGAAAAGTATATTTTTGATTAAGTTTTGCTTGAAAATCAGGAATTCAATGTTTTGAACAGTGCCATTGCAACTGTCACCTGGCTTACTGTAAAGCGGCACTGAAATTTGAGTTTTAAAATGGCGCTCGATTCACATGACCGGGTTAAAAAAAAACATCTGAAAAAGTAAGTTTAGTCAAGTTAAATGTCTTAAAGTCCAAAAACCGCTTGTGAAAAACCTTGTCTTTCGGATTCTTATCACATTTAACAGAAATAAAGGCTTAAATAGCTGTCTGTGAGTAATTCAACTGTATAACGTGTTTCACTTAGTAAATTAAGTTACTGAAATCAATGGACTTTTTAAATAAAGATTTGTTGAATGTGACGACTGACCACAACAACCTTAAACGGAGATTATATTTCCTGCAGATGAAGCAGTAATCTGTCTTGCCGTTTTCCATGCTATCATGACTTGGGAAGAAATGGTCTGCAGCAGACTCCAACCCATCCTGAAAGCACTCAGTGTTTTGCAGAGAATGCGGGCACAGCTCTTAACATTGGTTATACACTGACAAGTTTGCTCTTATAAGAGCACACTACATTCCCACAGCAGCCCCTCAAACAATTAATAGTAAAGACTTTAAAACATTCAAACTTTGGTACTTTGGCCAGAGCCTTTACCTCCAATGTTTTTGTGTGTTTGTGTTTAAGTAACGTTCACAATAAAACTGGCTTCTCTGTACTCCTCAGATTCAAGTGTTCCCATTGAACAAAGAGATCATCATTGAGGGGCTTTCATTGCTTTGTCAGACAGGAAAAAAACTGGAACATGCTTTTATCAAACTGGACCTTAAAGACAGGTAAGCAGACAAAGATCAGCTGAAAAATTTAATTTAGTGCCAGCCTTAACGGTCGGAAAGTGCGTCATGTTCAGAAATTTAAAATATCCAGACCGTATTTAGAGACTGAACTCTTTGCATGTAGATAGATTTTAAACTCATCTGTTTTCTTGTGTCTGTGTCTCAGAGCGTTAACTGACATAATTGCAATCAGCAGTTATATTCACATACGTTTTCTGGACTTATCCAACAACTACATCTCTGATCTTTCTCCCTTGGCATCAATGACTCATTTGCTTTGGCTGAAGGCAAGAAAGTCTTGACTTTATGTAGAAAGTTGCATACGTCTGAATCATTAAATAAAACTCATACTGAAAGCAAATCTCTCTTTTGCAGGTTGACAGAAATTCTATGAAATCATTTAAAGAGCAACCTTTATCTGAGTTTACCTTTCTACAATGGTTGAGTGTGGCATCAAACCAGATTGTAGACATGGAAGGCCTGGTTGGACCGTCCATAGAGACGCTCATACTTTCAGGTTTCTCCTTTTGACGTTTATCCAGATGATAAGTCTAACATATTTAGCAAACGTTTATATTAGTGGATATAATTAAAACCATTTCAATTGTTCATAACTCAAATAATTAAATCTTAAAGCCTATGTTTGTGAAAAGAATTATGTGACACTTTGAAACTTTCTTTCAGGTAATAGTATTCAGAAAATAAACGGTTTGCGAAATGCCGATTTTGCCAATTTAGTTATTCTAGAGCTGAGGGGAAACCAGTTGGAAACAACAAGTGGCTTTGACCTTCCAAACTTGCGGAAACTATACCTGGTAATACAAAGCATTGTGATTTGGATAAAATAAGTCACAGTTTCTTTGTCAACATAATCAGTCTCTGTAGAAGTTAATGTAAAATGGTAACTGTATGTATCAAATCTGGTTTTTCCTCAGGCCCAAAACTTTATCAAACGTCTTGAGGGTCTAGAGAAGCTAGAGCGCCTGACAACCCTACATCTTCGAGACAATCAGCTTGAAACTCTGGAAGGGCTCTGTCCTGAAATGAAGAGTCTTCAGTACCTCAATATCAGGTATTGTGGTACAACAACAAACTGGTGCCTAAATATACCTTTGGGGAATCAGCAAAGTCTATGAACCTCATTTTTTTTACTACCATCTTTTTCTCCTGTAGAGGAAATGCAATCGCTGAAGGAGACGCCTTACGAAGCCTCCACTTTCTGACAAGTTCCCTGAAAACTTTGGTTATTGCGGAAAATCCAGTAGTGGACGCAGTACCCTATCGGCAAACTGTACTAATACTCCTGCCTCAGCTGGAGCGAATTGACAAAGAGCCAGTTACCCTTACAGAGAGAACAGAAGCTCGGAGGACAATCAGGGTATGAATATGTTGTTGTTTTCATATCTCTTTTGTTTTTTTTTTGTTTTTTTTAATTTCAGAAATGTTTCAGCTTTTAATTGTGTGTGTTGTTTCAGGACCTTAAGGAAGGGGAAGCCGCACCTGTACCAAAAGATTAATAGAATGGGGAAAGTGGTGCTTTTTTGAAACGAGGAGCCTCTTGTGTATGAGTCAGCAACTCTGATTACAAATGTGTTTGTAAAACATGTCTCTTGCATGATTAATGTTCTGATTAAGATTTCTCATATATAGAAATACAGCTAACTGTAACCATTATATCTAGTTGTTTTCAAGAAATGGGGAATTGCAGAGTAACTGACATTAAAAAAATGTGCTTTGGCTGCACGATAAAAAGGAATTTTGTGTGTGAATATTGTATGTTCAGTTTTTCCCTGAGTAAGGATGATAGGGCAGAATCTGCTACCCACACTTCCTTGTAGCCAGCCTCCCAGCTCCAAATTTAAAGGAACAGTTACATTAGCTGTGCGTAGGCAAAAAACGTATTTAGAAACATGATCTAATGTAGGTAGGAGGAATTACACCCTTACTAATTAATATTCGTTTTATATCACTGTGTAGCCCAGTGGTAAACTGTATTTATGATGTATGTAAAAAGCAAGACGACGGAAGTGTGAATGTTATGGCGTTATCCATTTTTTTATGTTTACAACAAAAATAAAATGGAGACATAATGATATACTGAATAGTGACATCACTGTAACAGTTGTAATGCAGTAAAATGTCAACTTATCAAATGAATATTATACTAAAAGCAAGCATACGTATTTTTATAAAATGCAGGAACACACATTTTGTCATAGTCACACACGGTTTTTACGTAATACTTAACGTAGCCCTGCAGACTTCTCTATTTGTTTAAAAATCGCTTTTGCGGTAAAATGGTGCCGAATATGGTCCTGTAAGTTTTCGATTTACAAAAGAAAGACGACCTCAGAAAAGTTGTCGAAAGGTGCATCATGCTCTGCTTAACATACGCAACTTCTCTTCCTATAATGATTTGATTGGATGGGGGCTGGCTCGCCTGGTAGACATAAACCTCCCTCCGTGACAGTAGTTCCTCCTCCTCCTTTCAGTCGTTCTATACGCTGGGCAGCTAGCAGCGGCCTTCAAGTCCAGATAGCAGCCGTGTGCGGTGTTACATTACTTTAATTAATTCTCCAAGCAAACAAAGCGTTCCAGTTATCCTCCTAGAGACCATGGCTAGCTATCACAAACCCGACGAGAAGACTCTGCAGGGACTCAAAGACATTGCTAACAAGCTAAGGATCCACTCCATCAAGGCAACATGCGCTTCCAACTCTGGGTAAGTCACACAAAGTTACTCTGAGTCGCCAAGGGTTAAGGAAATCACACGGAATCACTGATAGAAGATTATTACCGTAGTCGTAGCGTGCAGACGATGCACGAGCTACCTGTGGGGGCCTGGTGGCTGCACGTGCAGTAGATTATGTTCATTCGGTGCAAGTTAGCCAGAGCTAACTGCGTATTAATGAGAATCCCGCTAGGGTTGTCTCCTTTCAGGAACACAGCAGCGTCTAGTGTAAGGAAATTCAAACCCACTAGATGGTTCATGCAGAGCCTCTTCGGTATAACGTTATATTTTAAGTTCCCCCCTCAAGGCACTTTTTTTTAATGAGCACAGATAAAGTGAGTCAAGTCTATGATACTGACTTCCATGTAACCACTATCACATGCTCCTGTGTTGTGGTCTCATGCTCGTTTTCTCTCCTGGGGTTTGTAATATCAGTTTATAGAATTTGGAATGCTCATAATTTTTTGTCTATTACAAATTAGGTTTTGGTTTAATTTATAAACTAGTTATGCATATCGGTAAGCTGTTTGCACACAATGTGCCTGTAATTAAATATTTCTATACTTTTAACAGTTATTTTCTCATTGTGAACGCAAAATGTTGAAAATTGAAACAGAAGTATAGGTTCTACTTATTTCCCCAAATGACGTTGAGGTACTATTTTGTCCCCACAGAATTTTTTGTCTCATATTTGTTAATCAGGTGTTGAAGTGTTTGCCCCTCCCTTAGGCAGTAATTGATATTAACTTTTTAGACTTTAGTATTTTTATTTTTCATTTTGTTTTTGTCATACACAAGATCTGCTTTAGGGCAGGATACAGCAAAGTTAAAAACTCCCTTCTCATTTAATTAACCTCTATTTAAAACGGTCAAATTCCCTAAAAATGTATCCTAAATCAACTAAAGGATTTAAATCAATAACATCACAATATATCTATTGTGCCATCCAATGTGTGCAATATTGTAATTGCATATTTTGTAGATGATAGAATTTCAAACTCCATGCACTAAGCTAATTTCAAACAACATTGCTTCTCCTGGATGGATGTTCTCTTACCTTTTTATGTCCACAACTGGTATAGAAAATCAGACAGGGGTGGAGAATTTTGGATGATGTAAAAGAGGAGCTGGTTGGGGGGGAAATGTGGATTATTCATAATTTATATGTTGTTTTTCAACAATAACGTAGTAGAGTCATGTTTTTGTGAAATCCGACTACCCTGCTATAAACGTAATAATAATTTTTCTTTTAAAAGAATCTGCATTCACTGTATGATGATCTTGTCCAGGTATGACTAGTAGTGTTACCATTGCAGTCTTGTACTTAAGTGAACTGTTCTTGCCCAGATTTCAAACAAATGCACTGTTTAACAGCAAAAATTGAAAACTGGTTACCTTGTGGTTTTGGCTCCTGTGTATGAACACCAGGTAAACAATTTTTACCAAAACAGAATAGTGATTAAAATCTATTCTGCTCCTTAAAGAATTGGTGCAGATTTTTATTTTCACACAGAAAATAGCCCCATTGGTTGATGCGGGTCGAGGCATGAATACTTGAAAAGGGTGCAGCTTTATCAGTTGGTGTAGCTGAACTTTGCTCCTGCTCTGTTAAATATAGTGGACTGGGTGTCACATGCATTATTACGCCTGACTAATTCATTTAGGGGAAAGCAGGGGGGAGTTTTGAACCAGATTCTTGCTTTCTCATTTTAGTCCAGTCATTACTGAGGAGAAATTTTAGTGAAAATGTTGACATGCATCAGTTTTATGTCATGTATAACACTTGGCAGCTACCTTTATTTATTTTTTTTCTTTTTAAATTCTTGACAAAAGAGTGATTCACTCATGGATTATACTTGTGCTGCACCCTTGACTAAGCCCTTATGCAAATTCTTTTTCTTGAAATAAAAGGCCAGTTGATGAGTCTCTTTGGGTTCCTACTTCTTCCTTCAGAGAAGGAAATAAGGAAATCTTTGTCTGAAATGAGGCTCGCACAACTTGTTACAAATCTTAAGTTTGTACTGCAACCGTTTCCTCGTTCTGACTAATGCAGAACAATGCACTCTTATTGTCTTTCTCTGAATCTGCCTTGCTTTATTTTCAGCAGGCTCTGTCTCAACAAGTGGAAGAGTGGTAAATTAAACAACTGGATCTTGCTTTTTAATATAAAATTTAACAGTGAATGATGTACATTTGCATTGGATTTTGTACGAGTTCCCAGCATGCTCAAAATGGTACCAGTTTTAACTTGACCACAAAGGGAAGCTGAAATCTGTTGGGCAACTTTGGGTTTCTAGAAATGTTTACAATAATCCCAACCCCGTTTTTAAGCAACTAACAGTTACACAAGGCTTTTTTGCAAGTTTGTTTTTTTTTTTGTTTTTTTTTAGCTTGAGGACATTTGTGTGGTAACCAGAGGTAGTTGTTTAAAAATTAACAAGTTATTGATTGATGGCGACGTTTTCTGATCTCAATAGGTCGTCTTCAAAAGCATTATCTGTCAACAATACAGTTGTGTAAATTTTGTGTGTTGTGGTCATGCTCTCTCATTGAACAGCAGTTCTCGTACAGTTGTTCTTTCACTATTAACATAGTGCTTTAAACAAGAAATGATTGAACTTTTTCAGACTAAACACGAAGTTTGAATGTAACATGCATGCACTGGCATGACGGTTTTGTATACTAATATTGTATCTGTGCTGTCAGCTGTCACTAATTGACTCCTTTTGATTTTGGTTCCTAAGCCATCCCTCATCGTGCTGCAGTGCAGCGGAGCTCATGTCTGTGCTCTTCTTCAACGCCATGCGCTATAAAGCAGATGATCCTCGCAACCAGTGCAATGACCGCTTTGTGCTCTCAAAGGTTGGTGCTTGATGCAAATTTCTACCCGAGAGTTGTTCATTTTCATTCAGTTGGCTGGTGATCACACCTGGGAATTGTTCTGTAACTCCCATCAGGGTCATGCTGCCCCTGTCCTGTATGCTGCCTGGGCAGAAGCAGGTTTCGTGAAGGAATCTGATCTGCTCAACCTGCGTAAGATCGACTGTGACCTGGAGGGGCACCCCACACCTGTAAGTTTATAAAATTGTCTGGAATTTTTTTTTTTTTCTTTCAACATGACTGGGGAAAAATGTAATGGATGTAAAATGTAACTTTTCCTTTTTCAATTCACCCTGTTATATCACAGAAACTAGCATTTGTTGATGTGGCAACTGGATCTCTTGGCCAAGGTCTTGGAGCTGCTTGTGGGATGGCCTATACTGGCAAACATTTTGACAAAGCCAGGTCAGTCTTTATTTTTTATTTATTTTTTTTTATTGAAGATCTGAATTGAGGAACAATTAGAGTTAAACCATTTTGGATTCTTAATCTCTTTTTCAGGTTCAAGAACTGTTTCATTTAGATTTAAATTGTAATATTAACATCCTTTGTGTCATCTCACCATTGCTTAAGAAAGCGGATTATTTGTGCAAAATGACCTGATTGTTCTCTGGGCTGTCATGTGTTGAAGGCCAAAAGGTCTCAAAACTAAGCATCTTTTGCTGTTTTAGTGTAGTGTTGGCTCCTTTATCTTTCTAAAAAGTAAATTTAAATTCCATTAGTTTGCACGGTAGTGTCCAGAGTAGGCATGGACTGTTTACCAGTATCAAGGTATTTAATAAGTGATATAGTTTGCAAACTGCAAAATTCAGTCATACTATTCGTACTGCACAGACTGGATGGTGGGGCAGGTGGCCTGACTAGCGAGTGACTTTATACAATCTCAGATTTAAAGTTTTGGCATCTTTTTAAACTCAAACAATAATTCAGGACCCTTTTGACCCTACTAGCTTGTAATTGTATAGAAGCCACAAACACTTCCTTTTTTTTCTCCTCCTCTATTCATTGCAGCTACCGTGTGTACTGCATGCTCGGTGACGGTGAGTGTTCGGAGGGATCCGTGTGGGAGGCCATGGCCTTCGCGTCCTACTACAAGCTGGACAACCTGGTGGCTATCCTGGATGTCAACCGTCTCGGTCAGAGTGAGCCTGCACCCCTGCAACACGACATGGAGACCTACCGCAAACGCTGTGAAGCCTTTGGGTCGGTAACAACACGAACTAACACACTTTCACTTTTTAACCTATCGGGACAAATTTGTGAGTTTAATATTATGAACTTTTGGTTAAAATTTGATTTTTGCCCATTTAGTCTGTTCCCATTTCTGATGTTTTTGCTGTGAGCCTCCCATAAGATTTTATAAATTTAACTGATATTGATGCATACTTTTCTGAGATTTATTTTAGTAATGATTTCTATTATGTTTAAATGTGTGTAGGTGGAATACTTATGTTGTGGATGGGCATGACGTGGAGGAACTGTGTAAAGCTTTCTGGCTGGCTAAGCAGGTTAAGGACAAACCCACTTGTATTGTTGCGAAGACCTTCAAAGGAAAAGGACTCAAAAGTATGTATAAACAAAATTTAAAGACGTTTCCTCACTTTAAAAACAAAATCCTAAATTTTTTTTACTGAAACTTGTTTACTCATGGCTCTCCAGACATTGAGGATCTAGAGAACTGGCATGGGAAGCCAATCCCTAAGGACAAGGTAGATGGCCTTCTGAAGGACTTGCAGTCTCTGATCCAGGTCCCCAACAAGACCCTCTGCCCAGAGCTGCCCAATGATGATGCAGCACCAGCTGACCTGAGCCCCATCTCCCTACCTACACCCCCAGCCTATAAGAAGGGAGATAAGGTAGGAAAATACACTTTTTATATAAAAAAAAACCCTTCATGCTGTAATTTGGCTGTGACTGAAGACACAAATAAATAATCATCAATATTTTTGTTCCATAAGTCTTGCAGACTTAAATTTCTTTCATTTATGTGACCAGTTTCATTGATGACCCATCAGTCTTTGCTTTACCCTGTTCCCATTTTTCCCTTTAGATGGCAACAAGGCAAGCCTATGGTGTAGCACTGGCCAGGTTGGGTCAGGGAAGCAAGAAGGTGGTTGCCCTGGATGGAGACACCAAAAACTCCACTTTCTCAGAATTATTCAAGAAGGCCCACCCTGATCGCTATATTGAGTGTTTCATCGCTGAACAAAACATGGTAAAGTACACACACACACTCTCTCTTCTTGATATTGTTCCATATGGTGTAATCTGCTGCTATTCATGCTTAGTCCTGTTATCTCCAGCCTCTTTGGTCACTTGTGGCCAGGTTTTTCTTTTGAGCCTTCAATGTTTGGATCTCTGTTATCTCATCAGTTGTCATTTTGACTTGTAGAACTGTTTTTGCCTATAATTACAGGTAGGAGTAGCCATTGGCTGTGCCACTCGTGACCGCACAGTTGCATTTGCCAGCACCTTTGCTGCCTTCTTCTCTAGAGCCTACGATCAGATTCGTATGGGAGCGATCTCACAGTCTAACGTCAACCTAGTAGGATCTCACTGTGGTGTCTCCATTGGTAAGATTATGGCTCTAAATGATTGCCATCAAAAGTTCTGGTTTGCACGCATCTCTATTTTGAATTCATGGTTCAGCAGGTTTCGTTGCTGTTCATGCATTTAAAAAAAGCTTTTGAAAACACTGCTGTAAAACTTTGGTATGGTCTGCCTTACTTCTCCATCACAATCGCTAAATAGTTAACCTTAATGTTCCCAGATAGCAAACTTTAGTGATGGCTTCTGTAGTCTCTTAAGTTCTGCACATAAACGTTTTGTGGGTGTGTTCAGGCTTAAAACACAGAATTTGATCAGGACACCTGCATGCTAAACCTCGAGGTTATTATCAATGATTAAGTGGGAGAACTCCGTCCTTCACCGGTCATATCTACCTTCAGGTGAGGATGGTCCATCTCAGATGGCTCTCGAGGACTTGGCCATGTTCCGCGCCATACCGACGTGCACAGTGTTTTACCCGAGCGATGCTGTGTCAACGGAGAGGGCTGTTGAACTGTCTGCTAACACAAAGGTCAGAGGCCTGCCTTAAGATTGTCCAGCAAACATTCTTCCCAGGGTCTATAGTCGCATACCGCTTTCTGTTCTTAGGGAATCTGCTTCATTCGTACTAGCAGACCAGCCACTGCCGTCATCTACTCACCAGATGAGAAGTTTGAAGTGGGTGTAGCCAAGGTAATCAATACTGATGATTAATTGATCTGAAAACAGGGCAGAATCACAACCGATCTTCATTTGATGTTTGCTGACATTGACTGAATGGCCTCCAGGTTGTGCGCCAGTCTGACAGCGATGTGGTGACTGTGATTGGAGCTGGTGTCACTCTTCATGAAGCTCTGACTGCTTATGATGCGCTTAAAAGTGAAGGTAAACTCGCATAAAAAAAATAATAAATAAAAATTTTCTGAAGCAAATAGCAGCCTGAATAACCTAAACCTTAATTTGCAGGAAAAAACATTTGCGTAATCGACCCATTTACCATTAAGCCCTTGGACGCCGCCACCATTTTGTCCTGTGCCAGAGCCACAGGGGGGCAGATCATCACAGTGGAGGACCACTACAAGGAGGGTAGGCTTGTTTACTTGCTCCCATTGTCCTAATTGAGTTTGATGATGCATTAAAGCTTTCTGGAATTTTATGGGGGAGATTTTTATGTATTTTCTTTTTTAGGAGTTGGTTGGATTAAATGAAGTTGTAGTAGTAAGAACATATTTTCCAGGCTACAACTTTTGCCTTGTGACTGCAGGACAAATTTTCTGCCACTTGTAGGTCTTGCATTAAAATAAAATGTGGCTTATTTGATCTTTAGCAAATGAAGGCTGGTTGGACTTGTTGGGTTTAAAACGATGAACTTTTTAAGGGTTATGCAAATTTCCTAATTTTTAACATGCCCTGCCATTGCTTAGATTTTCAACAAAGTTTTCCCTTTAAGCTGTGACGTGGAATCAGTTTGGGTTTTTGCTTACATTGTGCATCATCTCTGTCCAGGTGGTCTCGGCGAAGCCGTGCTGTCTGCAGTGGGCGGGGAGCCCGGCATCGTGGTTACCCGGCTGGCAGTGAGTGGCGTTCCCCGCAGTGGGAAGCCCCAGGAGCTCCTGGATATATTTGGCATCAGTGCCAAGCACATCGTCACCGCTGTCCGCCAGACCTTTGCAAACTAAAGACTCCATCTTCTGAGCTTTCATCACAACCTGCTTCCATCTGTCTATCGTCCACACCTGCTAGCCTCTCTACTGCCATCTTGTGGCTTTAGAACTGCAGTTCACTAACCATGTATTGCATTTTAAGAGCAGAGTGTAATGTGTTTTGCAAATAACCCCTTTACCTTTGTCCACCTTTGTCAGACATTCCTTTTCCCAAATGCTTGTTGAAGCTGAAAACTACTGTAAAGTTTGACGGTACAAATTTTGATTGTCAATTAACTCAGGCCACGACTTTTATCATCATTCCCTTTATTTTATTTCTTTTCCTCAACTCTGGCTTTTCACTATGACTGCTGTTTTTGCAATGCACTGTATCTCTTATGTAGTGAAAACCTTTAGCTCAGAGTTCAGATGTTTTCTTTACCGCAGAATTAAGTCACACAATGACATTCCATAGCAATTCCTGATCCCACAAAATCTAACGATGCTTTTGGTGTTTGCAGGTTTTCAAGTTCCACCTGTTGTAGCTGTGATGTGCTAAATTAAAAGTTCATGGCTTAACACCATTATTGCTGTCTGTTGTTTACTTCCTGATGCTAATTCCATTGTGTTTTTTCCACTTCATCTACTCTGAGATAAATTTGGTTGTACCTCAAGCTCGGTGCTCGGATTTGTTTAGCTGCGTTTCTCTCAAAGCAGCAGCAACTGGAAATGCCAAGTCTGTGTATTTAAAGGAATGTTTTCCAGCCACTTATTATATAGCACAATCAAATAATTGTGACACCTTCAGTTGTTATAAAAATGCTGTATATATATCAAACATGACTTAAAAGAAATTTGACTTCAAAATTTAATGCCTTGAAATTGGCCTCTGTCTCTTTAAGAAACTTTTCTTTCTTACATTCTGCCTTGCGCACGTCATCTCATTACTCTAAGCGTTTACATTCATGGGAGCACTGTACTGAGAAGTGATTTATATAATAAGCTCAGTAGATGTGCAGATCCACCAGGCGTTTGCTAATTGCTGCTGCTAGTTTGAAGGAGCTAAGTGTGCTGGAGGTGGAGGGGGATGCCCTGTACTCCTGGACCAGCGCTTCTTTGTGCGTTTGTGAAAATTGTGATTCCACTGTACTCTAAAATGCACAATCTAACCCTAGTAGAACATCTTTCAGCACACTGTTAAAAAAATTCCTTACATCCATTAAGACATCCTCATCCTAAACCAGACATCAACAAATCTTACTCTAAAGAAATATGTTTCCCCTCGGTTTCAACCAAATAAAATTTATCCAAATAATGCCCCACTTTTATTTTTTTGATGTCTGAAACTGGTATATATACTTTTTATTCTACTTTATAATTGTGTATTAAAGTATAGTGGTCTATTACATGGAATCCAAATATAATGCTGTGAATGTGTACAATAAAACTGAAATGTTTTCAATGAGATTGCAACAAGTGCCTATGCATCTCTAGGGTAGTTTTTTTTTTGTTACAACATAATCAATGTTTGCACTGCATTTTTGTTTTACTGCATTAAATGTGTACATCTTTAATAACTATATAACTTACGCAACAGACTATATCTTTGTTGTAATGGACACTTTTTTTATCTTGTTTTTGAAACTGCAAATCCATTGGCATTCTAAAATAATCTTTACAAGCCTTCTACTACTACTATGATAAAATTCCTTTGGCATCAACGCTACATTTCTCACCAGAGAAGATTGTGGAACCAGTACCAACTGGAGTTGTAAATTGTCTTTAACAGGATTTGTGTTTTTAATTTGCAGGATAAATTGGGGATTTTTTTGTAGCTGTTTTGGTTCTTGTAAACTACACTGTTTCCCATGAGGGTCTTTTTTTTATTTTTAGCTGAACAACATCATAACAGCTGAAGGTATTAATAATTCCACTATGGGTCTTCTGTCTGTACTTTCTCCATTATATAAACAATTCATATTGGTAAACTAAACCTTTTAGTATGTTGAAGGAAAATCTAGACTCAGCACCGTGCCTGCTGGTAAAAGCTGGTAATTTAGCTGTGCTGTCAGACTGAGGTTACAGAGGGGTGTTGAATGTGGTCAGTGGATTACTGTGTGTTCCTGTCGAGGCTAAAATGAATCATCTGTGGACAGTTTACTGTTTACCTTGGAGGAGCGCATCAGGACCTGAGTGTTTCAGTGTTTAGTGTGAAGTTGTCCACGGTGCCATTTGGACTGTGTCTATCGCCTCTGTCCCAACAGCTGCGCCCGATGTGTGAAAATCATCATGCTCTCCGTTAGCACCAATGAATCCATGAGTCTCATTGTCATGTAGACTGACCTAAACCAGCAATGTCGAAGCACCTCTGGGTAGATTTACTGCTCATCTGTGTGGTTTCTTCAAAAAGGAAAGGGAGTTTGTCAGCATGTTTCACCTCGCAGTGAAAATCCCGTGTTGGTTCCACTTTGAGCTGGGTGCAAAGGGCAAGTGTGACGACTCGCACACTCCACAGTTCATGAACAGTATGTAAGCAGAGAATGTAAAGATTCCTGTATTGTTCTCTCCTCGGAGTCCATATTTGTTTTAATATGTGGCTGCTAGTGGAGCCTGGCCAAACATGGTTGTCTCTGACTTGACCCCTCTATCAACTCTTTTTCCCGTGCACACCGTCCTCACCATCTTCTAAATCAGTTAATTAAAAATGTTTTAAGATGAGACTTTTTCCTCATTTTTTTAAGCTTTCTATACTAGGATTTCTTTCTTTTTTAGGCTGTATAGTAAACATGAGAATTGCTTCTTTCTGCTCAGAGTCTGCAGACAGTTTTGAGAAAGAGAGGAGACAAGGAGGAGCGAGGCGTGTCTGTGCTTTCTGGTATAATGATGGAGTACCTTTATTAGCATAGTGGGAGTTTATTTTTTCAACCTGTCCACCTCCCAGATTTTCCTTCCATCCTCTTTCTTTCTCCTCATTCACACAATGAACTTCTAATACCAAGCACATGTATTTTTAGAAAAAGGATCTATTCGACAAAAGCTTTTTTTTTTTTTTTTTTCCTTTGGAATTGCATCATATTTTGTTTTGTTTTCTTTCTTTTATTGCCTCAAAGCTGGTAGAAGCTTGGGACCTAAACTGAAGAGTAAATGAGCAAAAATCCAATAATGCAAGTTCTGAGAATATGCATTGTGATCATTTGTGTGAGCAGCACAATTTATTCAGGGGAAACCCAAGAATTGTCGCATGACCTGAATGCAATCCTGGAAATAAAGTCTGACGCACCTGAAATAGAAATGGCTACCAGTCGTTCATCAGGGACCGATTCAGGAGAGAGGGTTTCGGATCAGCTTATCACTGGTAAGATAATTAAACATTTCTGTTTATTTCTGCCTATTTTCCACAATTAAATGTTCAATAACCTAACAAATTTGGAGTTAATATCTAAGTTTGTTTCTACAGGCATGTTCTTGTATGCACTTGAAATCACATATTAAATGGCACAGGGATTTTTGAGAATTTTTAAAAACAATTTTCTTCAAATTCAGACGTACATACATTCAGTCCTGTTTCTTTAAACAATGCGGGAAAAGTCAGTTGGTTATGGCTGTGTGAGATTCTGAGATGTTAAAGGACAATGTTGGAGATATGGTCTCCATAATGTAAAAAAGGGTACACAATACCCCTGAATATGTGTGCATAAGAGAAAAACAAAAATGCGATCTACAAGAGTATATAACATTTTTGCATATAATAAAAGATGCGCAAATAGTAGCAGGAATATAAACCACTCATTGAGTTTGAGTTTGTTGAGAGTAGTGATGATTATAAGAAAGAACATGAGGTGGATTATAGAAGCATCATTTCAACATGAACCGGGAAGTTTAACAAATGAACAATAAACCTAAAGATACCACGTGACTTACCAGACAGTAAAAACAATTATCTGGCTTCACTATCTCTAAGTCCTGACTTTATGCCTATCAGAAATTGCACACAGAGCTGAAGAGATGTAACTAAGCAAGATGGCCGCCAAACCTGACTAATTAAACCAGTTCTGTCAGGAGGAAGAAGCCTAAATTCCTGCAAACTCTTCTGACAAGCTTGTGGAACAGAGTTCCACAAGTAGTAGTAGAATGTTTGATTCGAGTCTTTCAAAAAAGAAAAAAAAAATCAAAAAAATCTATCTATAGCTAACAAAATATACATAAACATATGAATCTGAAAAAAACAACCTCATTCAGTATTCTAGTATATAGCAAAGAGAAAAAAAGTTAATCTTAACTGACCTAAACCAGAAACAATTTTGTCAGACTTAATGTCAAGCAGTGAGGGTGGGAAATGATTATGTGTCTTTTTGATACAGTGGATGTAAATATTTGATTTCACTTGCGTTTCACTGACTATTTAACTGAACTGTAATGACTGAAGGAACAGAAGTGCAGCCCCAGCTGGAATTGGAAAGAAAGACGGATCAGAGGAAAGCTGATCGTAAAACGCTAGAGGTTGTCAGAGGGAGGAGAAGTGCTTGGGGCAGGAGAAGACACGCTGCTACAGTAGAGGCCGCTGCGTATCGAATAGTAAATATATTCACACATTTTTCTGCATCGTTTCCAACTAATTAAGCCAGTTCTGTCATCTGAAGTCAATATTTCTGTTACTTTACTCTTGAGTTAATGATGTCACTGGTTTCCTGCTGCGTTTTGCAGGCCGGATTAAGGCAACCTCTGAAAGGCTGGAGACAGAGAGCCAAGGGAGAGATGGAAACCAGCCTCCTTATGGCGACACTGAAGGAACTTCATGCAGAAAAGAAACGACTGATGGATAATGGAAAAACACACGAGGAAGAGGAGGAGGAGGAAGAAGAAGAGGACAGTGATGAGGAGGAGGAAGATGATGATGATGATGATGATGACGATGATGATGACGACGACGATGAAGAAGAGGTTTAATTTTATTCAAAATCCTGCTGTTGTACGCATTATTTTCTAGTCTGCAGTATGTAAAGAAGTTTTTCTATTTCACTTCAGGAGGAAGAGGAAGAAGAGGAGGAGGAGGAGGAAGCAGAGGAAGAGGAGGAGGCCACAGAACCTCCTACTAATCAAACAGAAACACAGGACAACTCTACTGGACCTCCAGCTGAATGCCAGACTGCAGACGCAGAGATGAGCTGCAGGGCTGTCGGGATGACTCACCTGCCAGTTTTCCAGAACCTGGAAGTGACAAAGCTTGACTTGGGAGGTGTGTGTGACAGGACCACTGACGGAACAAATAACAAGCTTGTTTAAGCCCAATGAAATAACACAAAATATTTAAAAAAGAGCATTCTATTTCATTAAAAGTTGGTGTTCTCCATACATTTTTTTCTTTTTTGAAATTCCAGTCTGAAGTTTATATACATTTATTACTTACATTAATGTCAGATTAAATTAGGGCTTTGACTGTAACCGTTCTTTATCTGGAATGATCTGATGTTGAAAAATACAACTTCAGTGATTTTTATTATTTATGTGAATCCACATAGATTCAAAATTATACATGAAGACCTAAATATATATACATAGCTTCACTAATACTTTATAAACATTCCTTAGAAAGCGATGTTTCTTTTTTAACAGTTTTCAAGGATCAGACATAGTTGAGCTGGGTATTTGGAGTGGTGGTCTCCCGGCATGATGTCAAAAAATGTCTATGTGGTTGTAAATGGCGGAAATTTTATCCCAGCACTTTGTGTGATGCAGCAGTTGTTCCCTCGGAGCAAAAACAGCCCTTCAGTGTGACGCTGCTATCAAAATCGTGCACAACCCACCATTATTTGGCGCCATATTCTTAAGTGTGAAAGCCTCTCCGAGCTTCTCCATGACTCTCCAAACATGCTTTTTGGCATCAGTCCTTGCCCCTTTTTTTGTTGTCCTGCATGGACAACAAAACAATTCTGTTGTAGACATGTTTAGTTTCGCAAAACCCTCTTAAGTTCATGGTTATGTAACAGTTACTTCACTGCAGACAGAGACTTCCAGTTTATGAAAGTCTTGAACCGTGGATGTTCAAGCCTTAGCCACACAAAAAGTCTTCAATCAGAAGTACAACT
Source organism: Poecilia formosa (assembly GCF_000485575.1). Taxonomy (NCBI): domain Eukaryota; kingdom Metazoa; phylum Chordata; class Actinopteri; order Cyprinodontiformes; family Poeciliidae; genus Poecilia; species Poecilia formosa. The sequence goes on from NW_006800171.1 coordinate 781,964, forward strand.
TACTATGGGACTTTTAACCCAATATTAGTTGGAATGTAAGTACATTGCAGTAGGCAATACATTTAAACTTTTGAATCCATTTCCTGTTTTTAAAAATCATTGAAACTGTACATTAATTTAGCCTTCAAAATTCACACATCTTTAAACATGACATTCATGTTCATGATATGCGTTTGGAAACTTCTGACCACAACTTCACATACAGGGTCTAGCACACAACTGTCTTTATTGTCCCACAGTGGATAAACCCTGTGGGACAATAAAATAAAATAAAATAAAATAAAATAAAATAAAGAAAAACCAGGAATGATGTATACAAGAGGTAGATGGCAAGAAATTAAGAGATGCCAACATATGTAATTAAGAGCTTAAAACGTGTATTAATATTTTTTTCTATTGTGTCACAATAACCAGTTTTTTGCTTATATGATTTTTTTATTATCAGAAGCAATATTTGAAATGCTAATTGCACTACATATTATTTTCTGTTCCAAGAAAACAACATCAGAATCATCACTCCGCAAAGTTTGTTTGGGTTGCGAAACCTGCATGAACTGGATCTGAGCCAGAACCAACTGGACGACGAGTCGTTTAGCCAGAACTGCCTGCTGGTGAGTATGGCTGCTTTCTTGAAACTGGCAGGGAAAGATCCATCAACTCCTTCTGCAGCCAGAAAATTATAAATATTTTAAAATAAAAAAAGTCAGTGCTCCAAACACTTGCATAAAGTATTGCATCAATGCAGTCCAGGTTATTTCAGTGACTGCCTTAATAAACGGCATTGTTGGAGGAATGTGAGGCCTATCAATCACTGTGATAGCATTGTCATTAAATAAAGCCATAAAGCCATAAAGCCTGTCAGCAGAGGGAACCATAAGGGGCTCCAAAGTTTCCTGGTAGACGTCTGCACTGCATTTGAACTTGATAAGACGGAGTGGACCAACACCAGCGGATGACATGGCTCCCCCAAATCATCTCTGACTGCAGAAACTTTCCAACTTGGATCATATAACTTTTCTCTCTTCCCCAAGACTCTGCGACCTTGACTTCTAACTTAAAGGAAAAAAAAAAAAAAAAAACTTTAGACCACTCACCCAATCTTTTTTCTTCCTTGTCCAAATGAAACACTTTCTCTTGAGGCTTAAAATAAAGAATGCAAATGGGTTTTGACTATGCCCTGGATCTATTTGTGATGGGGTTTTTTACTCCATCTACATGCCCTTTGGATCTCTCTCAAACACTTGAATGGGCTTTGTTCCTAAACCTTTTCAAGGCTGCCATTGTCGCTGATGCTTCTGAACCTTTTCTTACCGCACTTTTTCCTTCCGCTTAGCTTTTCACTGATATACAACATGAAAACCACCTCCTTCTAGCGCAAAAAACAAAAAAAACAAAAAACCTTTTATGGAAAACTTGTTTTTTCTTCCCCCCAAAATTTTCTGTCCTGTGAAATTTACTTTCGTAATTTCAATTTGCGCAATTCTACGGTTAATGGAAACGCAGCTGCTGCACAACATAGCTGACTTCCCTCTGACTTCAACAATGCCTTGTTTATCCACAAAAACTAAAAGAATCAAATAAAAATTTACGCCAAACAGAAAATCTTTATTGCAAATTTTGAACTTCATCTACAACTTTCATCTGGTTTGCAAGTCTTTAGTGGAACATGTGCACTTTTCTAATGAGCAGATCGTATGAGTCACTTTACAGCTAGGAGTCAGGATAATTGAAGTTGCATTAACAGATGCTTTTTAAGTAAAACCTTCGATTGATTCCATGCCATACTCAGATCCCGACCACACCGAGGCAACCGCTGTGTTCTGACCAATCATTACTCTTCACCACTGATACACTGAAGCCAATGCGTTGAGGAACAAAAGGAAATTATTTTTGGAAGAGTACTTTTTTTTTTTCTCTCCTTTTTCTCCTCACCTCACCATAATGACAGAGGGCTGATGGACTGGCTAGAGGGACACTGTAAAAGAGCCTGTCCTCTGCTTTCCCTCGCATATAAACCACCGGAGCCGTTTCTACCGAGAAACCTCCCACAGCGGTTTTTACTAAAAATAAAACATGATAAAATGACATGGAAGAGATTCACAGAATAGCAATTCTTTCATTTGGTTCTTTTCTGTAAACTCAAAGCGGAATAGAAAATTATGGACTTTAAGGCAGGCTTCTATTTTGTCTTTTTTAATCACACTGGCCATTTTATCTCTTTCTGAAATCGGGTTTTCATGCAGAACTTGACCCTTTTGAGAAAACTGAATCTGGACGACAACCAGATCATCAGAATTCCAGCGCTGCCAGCATCTCTAGAGGAGCTCAAGATTAATAAGAACAAACTGACTGTCCTCACGGATCACTGCTTCCAAGGTACAACCGGCATATGCTGTAGAAGGAAAAACACAAGACAAAAACTTTATTAAAATAAAAAAAAACAAAAAAAAAACAAAATTTTTACAATTTCTTTTTAGGTGTGAAAAACTTGTTGAAGCTGGAGCTAAGGATGAACACCCTTTATGAAGGCAGTGTGTCGCCTGCAGCTTTTCGACCTCTGCAGAAGCTTCTGGAGCTGCAGCTGGACAACAACCGCTTCCGGTCCCTCCCTCTGGGCCTTCCTTCGTCTCTTCAGGTGTGCTCCTATGCATTTGTCGGAACCTACGGGCATATTCCCTAAAGCGAGGTGACAAGTGTTCATTTTGTTAAGTTACAACCACAAACTTCTCAGTATAATGCTATGATTTCACAAACCAACACAAAGTCGTGCACAATTGGGAAGTCGAAGGAAAAAGATCCATGATTTTCAAATGTTTTCCAGAAATAAAGATCTGAATAGTATGGCATGCATTTGTAGTCAGCTAAGTTTCTACTGACACCACTAAATTATAAATAAAATTATAATTTACAAAGAAGCTCACTTGTTTAGGTCAGGTATATAATCTTTAAGCAGAGCGAGGTTCTAAAGCAATGTCCCAAAGTTGATCATCATCTCTCTAGGTGCTGAAAATGAATGGAAACCTGATTGAAGAGGTGGCCGCTGAGGCCTTAAGGGACTGCATTCATCTGAAAGTGCTGGATCTGAGACACAACTATATCCACGATCAAAGCATCAATATCAACACTTGGACCCGTCTTAGGTACGTATCATTTGTGTAGTTCCTTAATTTGCCACAAGAGGGCGAACTGCCCTTTGGAAGCTCTGACCAGTTTTAGTTAAATATAAGAAGGTCTGAAGTAACCCAAGAGAAGTAAAGTTGTTTTTTTATTTTTTTTATTTTTACCTACCAGCAATAGTATACTATTGTCATAATCAATACCTCAGGCTGGTATTATTCTCAATTACAAACTTTTTTTTTTTAATGGTATTACAGTAATTATTTTCAGCACACAAAGTTCTTTTTTCTTTCCTTTCCCTCACTTTCTCTCATGCAGTCATATTTACATATTCTACAAGTCATGGCAGCCGACTTTGTGTACTTAGAAGAGCAGGGGTGTGATTTAGGCCTCGAGGGTAACTGTGTGCCTGCGTGTGTGCGTTTGTTTAAATATAGTGAATTCCGGAGGGTTAGTCTTTTTCTCCCTTGGATCCTTGTGAACCACAATGCAAGTTCAAGTAACGCAGAGGAACAGAGAATGAAGAAGGGAGTGCAGGAGAGGCAGCTGAAAAGGGATTGCGCAAGTTATGCACAGAGCAAAGTGGTAGAGAGGGGGATGAAATCAAAGACTTAGAGATTTTCTTATCAAAACGAAAGCAGTGAAATCCAAAGGCAATATAAATAAAATGCCCTTAATGCCCTAAATAATAAATATTTTAGATACGAGTAATAGTGTATTTAATAATGCCTGACATTTGCTCTCACTGTTGATAAATGTGTTAACTGTCCTATTGGTAATTGTAAATGCTCTATTTTAAAAGACTTCTACAACTTTCTATAGCTTTGCATAGGTACCAGATTGTGAAATATTTAACCGTACCGTCTCCAGGATCTAGTTAATTTTAAGACAATAATGCTGAGTCTGCAAGAAAGCTCATTCCTTGTGGGGTTCTTTTTCTTGTTGTTGTCCAAAACAGTCAGATGGAAAAAAAAACAAAAAACAGGAGAAATTAAAAATAAATACTTTAATGCAACGTGCTGGCTCTAGTTAGTGGAGTGCCTCTGGTCACTGTGTAGCAGTCAATGTGTTTATTACATCCTGCTGGGGCTTAAACTAGAGTGTACAGGAAGTTACAGGGAGTTTGGGACTGGAAGTAAAATCTGGGATCTGTCTTTGGAAGACTGGGGGCCATGCTTTAATCTTACATCATTATCTGCCTCCCTAATACTGTGTAGCTGGAAAATATTAGGATAAATACGCAGTGCAAAGATGACTTAAATCCCCAAAGTCATAAACATAATGGGGACACATTTGTTTAGTATTCAGAAAAAGAGAAGAAGTATTTTTTATTTTTTTTTACCAACATATAAACACTGAAGTCCAACTTTGACAAGTAGAAAACAATTTGCTTCTTAACTATGAAGGTAGCTTGACTTAAGTCGATATTATCAGTGAATCTTAGCAGTTCACTACAACCCAAAGTGAATAACCACACATCAAATCTTTCAATGCAATTAACAGCAAAAAACCGAAAATAAGACGCTACACAAGGAGTTTGTAAAAAAACAAACAAAAATAACAATAATAATAATAATTGTACTTCATGGTTCAAAAGCTTTAGCTTTAGGTTATTCATAGCAGAATAAGCTAAAGTAATTGTCTCAAATGGCTGTGGAGAATTATTGAAGGTTATTGAAGTTTGTAGAAGTTCATTTTTGCCTGTCTCTTTAGTTGCTGCCACAGCATCACTATCTCTGTGAACTCGAGAAATTTGTGAGGTTACTGCATTGGCTTGATTCATTTGTTTTTCAGCCGCCCTCCTCTGGATTTTCTGTTTTTTAGCCTCCCAGTCCCTATTTTTAGCTTCAGGCTTTGTCTTCCGGTCTCAGATATACAGGTATACAGAAGTATTTATGACTATGTTAACACATTTTTTTACCACCATCTTTGTATTGCTTGTGCTGATATCTTATGGTTGCTTTTCAGAAAATGGGCTTTACATAATGACCAATCATTTACATCTTTGTTGTGTTCTTTTAAAGTTCATCACTACACAAGTCATGGATCTGCGTCTGTTCACAAACATATGCTGTGCTGCTCACTCGTTAAGAGACATGAAGCGTTTTCCCCGGAATCCGACCAAACGGTCCGTAACTGCGCTCCGTCTTTTATCACTTTAACATTTAAAAGGGAACTTTATGTTGTAACTTTTGGTTTATTTAAATTGCTTATTGAGCGTTGCACAACGTGACCTTGGCCTGAACTTGCAGGAAGCTCTTAATCCAGGAAAACTGGCAGCTGCTTTGAAGGGTTTCTTCTTGTGAATAATCTTCCTTGCTGCATAATTATGGTGTAATATAATTATACATTGAATAAACAAAATTATTATAGCTATTCTATGATTAATAGACAGAAAATGTAACCTCTCTAAGATCTTTGCTGGTGCTCTTCTTGTTGGCATAGTGGAGGAAAGGAGTTTGCTCAACCCTGACTCCTTTTTTTTTGCTCACATTAAAACCTTTACATATATTTTTGGAGTGATGGTTATTCCCATTTTCCATTTTAAAAAAAAAATATTTTTAAGCAAACTGTTCTCAGACCAAATAAATTATAAAACCTCAGATGATAAAGATCATTAGCTCATCATAACTCGACTTCTATTTACGTTAAATTCCTATGGAAATACAAAATTTGCTCCTAGTTTTTCACTGGTTGGGCTCAATCATGATTTTCTGCAAAGCGTGTATCGACACTCCATTTTAATATTTTGTTACTATGAAAATATTTTAATTGTATTCTGGTAAGTGAAGCTACAGCACAAGTGCTAACGAGAACGAACATGTTTTTGGCAACCTATCGTACGCTGTAGTGAAACTTCCCCCCCTCATTTATCCTCATTTCAATAAGCTGTTTCATTTCAAACCCGTATTTACAAGGAATTAATTTGTTATTGCTTTCATACTGTGTGTTTATTTAAATATGACATCTTAACACCATTCCAGCCGCGTTAACCTCTGTGCCCTCTTTTGTATTCTTGGTATTCTTGTTACGTAACTGGTTGTGCAGTGGCTTAGCATTAATTCTGCTGCAGTAGCAATCTGACGCGGCGCAACAAAAAGCCGTCCTCCTCATTCTCTCCCAGCTGTAAAACAAGCAAACAAGCAAAAAAAAAAAAACACAGTGCCTGTTTATCTGCTCCTGGTTCTTGATCAAGATGTCAGTCATCGTTTCTCTTTGCTTGCATCGCTGCTTCCAGCCAACACATTTGACTCACCACTTCACATGTAAAAAGAATGGAGCACTACTTTCGCTGATTGCTCTTACATAAAGCCCCCTCCTCACAAACGCTTCAAATGGTTGCATTTTTGAATGATCCCCCATAAAGCCTATTTATTAGTGAAATATTTGTAACCTAGGTTTTTTTTTCTTTTTTCTTTTTGTGATAAGCCGCTTACAAAACAGTGCTTTGTTGTGTTTTGTGCGTGAACATGTGGCTGTTTTGAATTTCTGACTTTTATTAATATAGTGGTGTTGGCAGACAGACAGCTGTGGGAGAGCTGTGTTGATTTCCAAACACTACAGTCAGTGAGTACATGGCAATATTGGGTTAGCGATCATCAAACCAGAAGTGTGTGCATGCGTGTGCGTGTGTGTGTGTGTGATGCCATGTTGAGTCTTAGCCTGAATACGCTCGTCCCAAAATCTCTTTTTGTCTTTGGTGCCTCACAAATTGGTTTCATAATGAGCTTATGTAAGCAGGAACACAAGCAGAATTGTGCACATCATTGCACACTGCACACCCCGCCTATGATAAAACCACACTGACATCAAATGAGAGGGATTTAATTAAATGAGCGTCAGTTCACGTAAGGGATTCATCTGCATTTTGCATTTTGAACTGTAGCTTTTTTTTTTTTTTTTTTTTTTTTTTTTTTTACCGAACGTCGTCAAATACAAAATGCTCGGAGCAAAAGAAGTGCAGCTACAGTAAATCAAATTACGTTTCAGCTGTAATCAAATCCAAATATTCGTCGACATGTTCTGCAGAGATTTGACACATTTTTCAAAACACTTCCAGAAATCAGTTCAGGTTAATACATTTGGATGTGCACGGAGGTGCACATGTTGCTTTAATAAAGCCAAAGTCCTGTATTGCCATTCTTCATCCATCAGTGTGTTTTCAAGTCCGCACTTTGTCTTTTTTTTTTTTCTTACCTGGCACAGCCGCTCTGGCTGATTTAACTTTACCCTGCTTGGCTGCCAGTGTTCTGCAACTGCCATGTGTGACGCTGACACAGATGGAGATGTGTGCATTTTTAAGTACTGTTTACTGTGCTTTTTCTTTTTTCTTTTTTCTTTCTTCTTTTTGAGGTTATACTTGGTCATGGTTTGCCTAAACGCATGGACACCCGGACTTGTAAAGACAAAAACACTCAGTTTTCTTCTGTTGCTGTGTACCTTTTTGTGGTCGCAAAAGTAACAACGCAGAGGAGATTTCTGTGTGCGATAGTCGATCTGCTTCACGTCATTTGTTTGAATGTGCGTATGTGTTTTTGTGTGCAGATGCCTGTGGGTGGAGAGAGGGTGGGGAGCGTGGGTGGTGGAGGGTTCTACAGTTCTTCCTGAGAAGAGAGCTCTATGTCTCCGCTCATTAATCCCATGTGGAGCTCTGAGTAGTGGCGGACTGCCACTGTGCTTACTGGCAAAGATTTCGAACACAAGTCAGCAGCGCACAACTGGTCTGAACTGGTGCAGGGACAGATACGTAGGATTTCAAGAGCAGAAACAACATAGTTAGACAAGTAAGAGAGCAGAGCGAAGGTTAAACAAAGAGCCTTTTTATTGTATGCTGGCGTGAGATAATTCCTCATATTATTCATAAGTTTCTCTGAAGGGAGCCAGCACACGTTTTTAAATCATCCTGCAAGGAGGAGGACCTGATTCTTCCTCTAAATTTTAGTCTGAACCTTGCAAATCATCATAAATCAGCAGAAATTGTGAGGTCTGTCATACAAAGGAAGAAGCCCAATAAACAGTGAAGCCTCCGAGTTTTGCAAGTTCAATGGATGAGAGTAAACAGAGACTTCCTCAAACTAATGACCCCACCGAGTGCCTGGATCGATGTGAGACTCCGATGACTCCCGTCTTCCCCTGATTAACTATCTTTGTTTCTCAGGTGAAATTGGGTGTGGCTTGGATTTGGACCCTGACTGGGAGCAACTGGGCCAATGTTCCCATCCTATTTAAACCTGGCAGCTCCTCACATCAACGGGCTGCTCATGCGTTCCCCTTGGCATTTAGTCCTGGTATTTTGTTTAAGTTTGTTGTTTTGGTTATATTTAATTGGGTTGTTTTGCTGGATTTAGTTAGGTCTTGTGTTGGTTAGTGCAGTGTTTCCCAACCCTGGTCCTCAAGGCACACTGCCCTGCCCAGCTGATTTCAATTGATTAATGATTAACAGTCACTTGCTGAACTACAGTCACCTGAATCAGGATTAACAAAAAAAAAAAAACAACAACAGGGAGACATCTATGACATGCAGGGCAGTGCGCATTGAGGACCACAGTGTCCTGGTTTTCATCTGTTTTGATTTGGGTTGGCGTCTTATCACACTGCAGCTTTTTATCTTGGTTAAATCTCATGCTAAGTTAATAAACATTTTCATAATTTGCCTTAAAATTTGGAGTGTCTCCCTTCTTTGTCATATCTCTGTGACTAAAAAGGGGAGACACACCTATTTGTTTTTCTTTTCTCAATGATACCCAAATCACTTGACCACATGGGCATTAGCTGGCTAACTAAGTGCTTTTGTCCATTCGTGTTTGGGAAGAACAGAAAACGAGGTCCGTCTCCTGCTGTGATTCTTGCATCAAACTCACAACAGCTGTGTGGGATCATGCAACAAAAACGTGGAACTCTCAGTTCTACACATCTTTGCCTCGGAACCAAGAATCCCCCCCCTCTGTCCCTTCAGACATCTACTCTGCTTTCTGCAAACTAAAACTTATATTGTTATAATATTTGCACACCATACCATATCACTTTGTATCTGCTACCATACTCCCCAGCTCCTACCTCTGTCCAGAGTGCAGTGTTAGCTTTCCTGGCCTTCTCCAATATTGCTCTGCAGTCTTAGCTTTCGGCCTCCCCTGCAATGCTCATAAGAGTCCAGTAAATGCAAAACAGGAGGACAATGATGGATTGTTGGGCATCCATTATAATGTTCAGTCCTGAGACCTGTAAAAGATTGCATACTGTCATATAAAACACCGTTCATATTGTAACTTTCAAGACAAAAATCACAGAGCGCTTCAAATAACAGAATAGCAAGTTTAAGCAAAAGCAGGTTTAAAAACATATGTTTTCAGCTGACTTTTAAAGGAAGCCACTGAGTCTGCCCATCTGAGAGTTGGTGGTAGGACGTTCCAGAGCCACAGAAGAAAAGCTTCAATCTCATTTAGTATTTTTTATTGCATGGGGAAACAGTCAACAAGGCATGGTTACAGGAGCCCTAATGGCATGTAAAAGCTCTGAGATGCAGATTGATCTTTTTCCATGCAGCGATCGCCATGTCAAACATATCTTAATGAGCCAGGAGCCAATGACGTTGATGATCCAGTTAGAAGTCTAGCTGCAGCATCCTACACAGACTGCAACCGGTTTAGGGAGGTTTTGCAAAAAATCTAGACAAAATGAAACAAAAGCATGAACTGATATTGCCCTTTCTGGGCAAGAGCCAAGAGGGCTATTTCAGGAATGAGACAAAGATCTGACATGATTTTGCAGAGAACAACCTGAATTGAAGGCTAATCCCAAGGTTTGTAACCAAAGATTTAGCCAGATAAGCAAGTATCGACTTTATCTTTACAGTTTATTTTGACACAGGATTATTTCCTCAGATCTCTAATCATCTGTTTACATTAACCTATTACAAGAAATTGTGTAATAGGTTTAGTGTGAAACTTTAAAGATGTACAACAACATAATGAATGAGGGAAATATTTTTTTCATTAAATAGCTATGAAAGGTCATTTTGGATGCGAGTGTCAAATTGAGCATACGGCAGTGTTGTTTTCCTTGATACGGCAAACGGAATCACACGACTGCAGCTTGGATTCCTTTTTTCATTGTCCTGATTGTTTATTTCTCAGATCTCTGGAAGACTTGGACCTGTCGCACAACCGCCTCACCTCCATCCCTGTCAATCTGCCTCGCTTCCTCCGTAAACTGATCCTGCGGCACAACAGCGTACGTCACATCCCTGCCTTCACGTTCCGTCACATGCGTGCTGGCCTGCAGTCCCTTCATCTGTCCCACAACGAACTGAGCACCGAGGGTGTAGAGCGGCACTCCTTCGTTGGAACCTACCGCTCCATGCGCGAGCTCCTGCTTGACAACAACAGGCTGCAGGACGTCCCCAGATGTGTCAGGCAGTTCAAGAACCTGCAGGTGCTGAGACTGGAAAACAATCAGATCAGGTAGGGATGCTTTTGAAATGTTTAAAATCTTCATGTTTTCCCTGAACAACCGTGACCTAGATCTAATTTGAATCTGTGTTCTGTGGTTTTAGGCAGGTGAGGCAGTGGGCAGTGTGCCACCCTGGTAATTCTGTCTCCACCTTGGTTTCTGTCCACCTGGAATATAATCTCCTGGAGGAGGAGGCGATTCCCCCGAAAGCTTTCTCCTGTGTGACGGACACACAGGGACTGGTCCTGTACCCACAGCAAACGTACATGAACTGACACATATGCTGTGCGTAAGCACGACAAACAGCAATACAGTTCTCTCCAGCTTCTGTCATTTTTTGACATCTTTATAGTCGCCGTGGTATCAGAAAACACTTACAACTTAAATTAGCCAAGTCAGTAAATCCATTTCTAAGTAGTATATTGTAGTATTTTGGCACGCAATAAAGAAAATATGAACCTCACACAGTAGCTTGATTTCTTTACTCTTTTGGACAATAAATTTGACTGTAATTCACAGTTGCTCAAAATCACAGGGTAACTAAGTCTTTAGCCTCAAGCTTCTTTGGGAATTTTACTACTTAGAGTGTTTAAAATGTCTCTAGAGTAGTTTTGAGGTCCTTGCAAGGAGAGTCTTTAATTGAGTAGAATTAAACTAGGGGTGTGGTGTGGATGCAGACCAGCCTGAAGCAATCTGACCTTGGGTGTCCAAAAAAAAAAATAAAAAAAAGTCCAATGTGACCTTAAAGGGCCCCACTTAGAGGACAAATATGAACATCATATCAGTTTTCTAACTCCAGATGAGGTGAGAGCATCCAGGAAAGCAAGCAAAAAAAAAAATACCATAACAAAAAAGAAAACACAACAATAATGTTCAAGTGCAGACAAAATGTCAGACTGAAATCTAGTGAAGATCCTCTGGCATCAGCTTAAACAAGACAGTCATGCTTCAAAACCTATCCAAAGCAGCTGAATTAGAACAAATGAGTGTGCCAAAATTCCTCCACAGTGATCAAAGTCAAGTATAACAAATACTTCATAACAGGTTTTGCTGCCAAGGGTGGCACAAACAGTTATTAGGTTTAGAGGGCAATCCCTTTTTCACACAGGGTTATTAAGGTTTGGATTCTTTTTTTCCTCCCTCGAGAATGAACACTACCATTTAAAACAATGTTCTTGTATTTACTTGTTTTGTCTTTGACTAACATTTAAACTGGTTTGATGTTCTGAAACACTTAAGTGTGACAATCATGCGCAACAAAAAAAAGGAAAAGAGGAAAGGTGCAAACACTTTTGTCCCATCGCTGTACAGCCAGGTTGGTTTAGGAAGCTTTTCTCTTACTAAATGAAATCATCGTATAAAATAGCATCCTATATTTACTCTTGCTATGGTTACCAAAATGACAAACTGAAATAAGTTGAGTGGAAACTTGAACAAGGACTGAATTGTGTTTGAAAAACCACAAATCAACCACTGTCCTAAGAAAGTCTCTAAACCTGGTGAGTGGAAAGATGTGAGTAACAGACAGTGTCACTTTTAGCACAATGGGACTTGAGCAGGAAATTAAAAGAAGGTAAAACAAGCAGGAATTAGGTCACAATGAGAGCTCTTTACCCACTGAGAGATGGAAACCACCTGTGCTCTTATACCAGACTAACCCCTAAATTACCCTCCTCCAGATCTTATTGTCTCCTTTGTTTTTTCCTTCTTTTCTTTTTAGTTTACGTGTTTTAAATTTAAACTTTCCTTATTCCTTTCTACATGGAGTATATATGTCTGTTTGAAAATAAGAAATTTTTGCAGTGGGGCCAGGCAGGGATAAATATGCCATATAGACATCCAATGAGTGTTAGGATGATTTACATAAGTGTTTCATAAAATCATAAAAATTTTAGCAAACCCCCCGAAAAATACAAAAAACAAACAAACAAAAAAATCCCTGTAAATCAAACATTTTTGACATCTTATTTAAGCTTGAGACACTTAAACTCATTGCCAGGGTAATCATTAGTTTAATCTCTGGTCACACATTGCACAGTATATCACTTTGAGTAATAAATAAAAAAAAAATAAAAAATGACATACTGAGTCATGTTCCGAGAGGGAAATAAAGATTTACAGATGGTGTTTTTACAATATAAACTACGACGACTGAGGTAGGAGGTTTCATCACAGAGCTTCGTTTCTGGAGCTCTAAATAAAGACCAGAAGGTCTCTTACAGACGTTTGAGTTGCAAAACAAAAGCCAATGACGGAGGCAGATGACAGCGTAAACAATGCACTATGTATGTTTAGAATATTTTACATGAGCAGACAAACGCATGCCATGTTGTCTTTTTCTCTGCTTGGGCATGTAATCACATGTTAGGCCTCTGCTGTAGTCTTGTATATTTGGTGCAATCTCCAGTCTCTATAATTGTATAGTCATTTTGTAAATGGCACACTACTGACTAAGAAATTGCACATTTGCTCTTACCCTGCATTTCCTTTACACTTCTTGTTGAGATGAGACTTTCTTTGGTGTTTCTGCTCAAGTGGATGCTACAGGCACGGGGTGTAGTTTTTATTTCTGACATGTTTGACATGTCGAACGCTGTCCATTGTGGCGCACATTACCAAACTGCTAAGTGCACACAACAGCTGTTTCGCATCATGTCGGGCTAAAGCCAGGTCCCATTTGTAAGTGGTTGACCGAAGCGCGGTGTCAGACTTCTCCTTTCCAGCGTACTGTCTGTTCTGCTCCATGACAGCAGCTTCCTGTGTTTGTTATTGGATTGGAGGGGGTGCTAGCTGATAAAATAATAATAATAAAAAAGTATGAGAAAACATGGATAACAAACAGCAAAAGAATCCCCTCTCTGATGAGGACGGTTGCAAGGAATAAACAAATAATTTGAGATAAGGTAAGGAGGATAGTTTACAGATTCAGCATTTGATTCTAATCTACACTCAAGTGCAATTGTAACTAAATAGTGATAGATGTAATATATAGGTGGCATAGCTGTTTGGTTTTGTTGTTGAGTCTGACATTAAATTACTTTTCCTGGTTTAGGTCAGTTAGTATCAAAGACACGATTTGCTAAACACCACAATAATCACCAGTATTATTATCATGTCCACTTGCAAAAGCCCAGATAACTATGCCATCCATTTGCGAGGTTTTAGTAGTTCATGAATGGAGTTGGTTATGGATTTATTTAAAGGCGACACCCCAACCCCCATCACTTTCTGGTGCGACATCCTGGGGAAAAAACATAAAACAATTTGGCCAACATATTAGAAATTGTGAACTGAAGAAAACTGTTGCATCCACTACTCAAATGCATGAAGATGCATGTGTGCTGCGTTCCAGATATCAACAAGTTTTGGTGTGAAACAAATGCCCTCATCGACACAGACCTTCATTTTGTTGATATCTGAAAAAGAGAGAAAATGTATTTTATTCAGAAGAAACGGGTAACTTGTCTATTTCTGCAGCGCATGCTAAGTGCTTGCTGAAAAGTGCTAAACAGCAGCCACTCTTTCATTAGCACTCAATGAATCACCATGAATCAAAGATGAAAATCTTGATAATTCCTTCTGCTCGCCTCAAATAGAAAACACAAAATGGCAGCGCCGACTCAAGACAAAGCGAGTGGTTGCACTGATCTCTAAAGACACGTTAGCTGCTCGAGTGTTACAGGGCAAAACGGGTTTAATTTGAATGCCAAGCCCTCTAGCTATAGACTAACACCATAATCAAGTGAACCACAGCAGGATGCACACGAGCACAGAGAAAGACTTGCATCCACATTCTCTTCCCAAAGGAGAGAATGAGAGGAAGACGGAGTATCATCTGCAAAAAAGGGTTTTATCTGACTTTTACTGCCATTAACCCCCTGGGGGGCATTGATCTGGTCTGCATACATCTACAGAAAAGAAAAATATGTATATACATATAGATCAAAATGCAACTATGTGTGCCTATGTCTAATTGCATAAATAGTAATGAATGTCAAACTGATTTCACTCTATAGTATACAAGTAGCAGTGATTCAAGTGGCGTGTGTAAATGTCTAGAAAACATACGTGTGACAGTGTTTACGTGAGGATGGAAAAGTTCCCAGATGGAATGGCTTGGCATTTCTTCCTCTCTCTCACTCTAGGTATTGGGAGTACACAGAGAGAGGAACTGAGTGTGTGTGTGAGAGAGAAATGGACCGATATCCAGCAAAAAAAAGAAAAAAAAAGGATTAAATAGGAAACTGTGAAAGAGAAAAAAGAAATCAGTTACTTCAAAATTGAGAATCAGTCCTACAGAAAAAAAAGTTTTATTCTGCAATCACCCTTGAAGATCGTCCAGGGACTGTGTTGTGAAAGACTTTCTGCAGGCCAGTTTTATAACAGCAGTAATCATCTTACAAATATGTGTGAAAACACCTCTTTATACAATCAGACGTTATTCTTGGAAAAAAAAACAGGTTTCTATGATAATGAGAGTAGAGGGGGAAAAAAGTACCTCTGTGAAGAACACTTTTATAAAATTGTGGCCTTGAGGTGTAAAAACT
The DNA here is from genome assembly GCF_000485575.1 of Poecilia formosa. NCBI lineage: Eukaryota > Metazoa > Chordata > Actinopteri > Cyprinodontiformes > Poeciliidae > Poecilia > Poecilia formosa. The sequence continues at coordinate 797,077 of NW_006800171.1, forward strand.
AAAATGGGTTGCTTCTTTCTCATTAATTAGAGATAGACAACTTCATAAGCAAACTGTTGGGGCTGGGCCAGCAGGGGGCACTGGAGAGGACTTGATATCTCCAACAGATTTTATATATTAAAACTTCATATTTGTGGTTAACTGCCATTAACCCCCTGGGGGGCATTGATCTGGTCTGCATACCAGATCAATGCAGTTATGAATGGCAAAGATTCTTGATTTGTTTATAAAATTTGAAATTTAAAGGTTTTTTTTTTTACAATTCAAATGAACTGACAAAGAGCCGTATTGTTTACACAACTGCCAGACTAACAAAGTAAGATGGAAAATTTACTGTCTCTTATCATTTGAGGTGCTATAATTTGAAATGATAGTGCAAAGCGGGAATGGGGACCCAATGTAAATTCTGCTAAGGACTTTAATGCTGACGGACAGAAACAATTTAATAACTGTTTCTTGATTAACAAGACAAACTAAGGTCGAATAAATCCAATTGTGGGAGAACCCACACATGCACAGGATGAACATGCAAACTCAACACCAAAATATTGGGATTCGAACCCAGGACCTGCTTGCTGCAAGGCAACAACAACGACTCACTGCGCCACTGTGCAGCCTAACAAATCTTAGATGTCTTCACAAAGCAGCAGGATTTATTCCCGAGACTGAACTACACATGACTGAGCTCTGAAGGAAATTGGGTTCACTGTATTTTATTTGGTGTTGACAGAGTAAAGGGGGTTGTAACTTTTATCCCACCCCCACTGTTTTAATGTCTGATAACTAGCTGAGGACACATTTTCTGTGAACATCATTTATGCTAAACGGGTGATTGTGAAGATTTATTTAATTATGCGTTTGACTAAATAATTTTCCTCAACTTTCAACTTCCCATTCTTCCCTCCACCCCGAAAGCCAGAAAGTAGGCTGGCTTGTTAAGTTTATGGGCTAGACTCTCCAGACACGCAGTCATTCCCCGACGCACACGCGGTGGTCTGACACGTTTCGCAGAGGAACGCAGTGCGGGAGAGGAGCTGCGACTGGATGTGAGAGGGAGACACCGCGACTATCCCTAAATGTGATGAAAATATAGCAGCTCGTCTTTAAGTCTTCACAGGGAGAAGGGGGAGAAGGAGAGAGAGAGAGAAAAAAAATCTCCTTTATCCTGTTTATTTCGGAGTGAAAATCTTATTTCTTCAACAACAACAACAAAAAAAGGTAGGAAGTTTGATTACTTTATACTTTCTAAAGTAGTTTGATTTTATTCAGACCTGACATTTTATTTTTGGCTATTTTAGTTTTGGTATTCTATCTATTGCTTCACATTAAGATTTTTTTATTATTAATATTTTTTCTTTATTTTCAATGTAGGCTGCGTCTTAATGTTGCTATTCATGCTACAGAGAGGAAGCAATTGCATTAACAAATCTTTACGTTTAAACGTGCTGAACTCGGAACTATTGTTGGAAAGGAAAAGACAAGAAAAGAAAAGAAAAGAAAAGAAAATAAAAGAAAAGAAAAGAAAAGAAAACAGAAGAAAGGGAAATTAAAAGAAAAGAAGAGGATAGAAAATAATATCTGCATAAGAAAAAAACGTATGCAGTTATTCCACTCAACCTGTTACAGTTTGGTTGTACAGTTCTCGACACGCACACTAGATGGCGCAAATAATCTCCACTCAGCTCAAGGGATGTGATAATTAAGTTGCATTGCACTTTCTGACGTTTATCCCTCAATCAATACACCTTTACTTTTAAATAAGACTCAAATTCAAGATATTTCCAAGGTACAACGTGCAACTCATTTCACAACCCAGTCCTGGACTCATAGTTAGTTGATGCTTTATTGTGGTGTGTTACAGTAAACCAAACACCAATTGGAAAAAAAAAACAGCTCATAGATGAAGTACTTAGTCTTTTTTTTATTTTTTATATTTTAATGTTCACAAAACCTGTATTCATGAAACTAAATACTTAGACTGTATGGGCCCAAACAGCACCACGTCAGACTTTCTGAAAATTGGTCAGACAGTGGAAATTGATGGTGTGATGTGTGTATTTCCTGACCTTCCTCCCTGCCTGCCTATTAGCCAGTCTGTGGGTTGACCACTGTGTACCTGCCAGTCTGTGTTCTCTCTAACTCCCTGTATGTCCATGTCTCTGTTTTAATTGTGTCATATTCTCTCCGAGTTCTCTCCTTCGTTCTTTTGAAGGCTGAATTTTAAAATAGCTGCATCCAAGCAGTGGCTTTTTATTTCAATTCTTCTAGAGGGCCTCTCTGCTTTATTATTCTTACTTCAGAAAATCTGTACTCTTAGAGCAAAAACCATCTGCCCACAGGTGCGAACCTTCAGGTCTCACCAAATCTCTCTGCTGCTGAGACATTTGGCCTTACTTTCATGTATCTGTGTTACTCTTTTTCCTCCGCTCAGCTTTACTTGGGCCTCATCTCTGCAATGCCGGACAACTTGCCACCACATCGAAGCTTGGCGGCACAAGAGTAGCTGCCAAGCAGATCCTTTTTTTAGGCACAGAACTCACCAAATTACAGCCGCTGGTGGCGTTAACTCCACCCGAGTGTGCTTACCGGACCCGCCTAGCAGTAACTGCCTTCATGTCAGAGGAGGACAAGAATTAGGGATTGCACAGAAGAGCGCTTGGCACAATGAAGTGAAGGAAGTCGAGTCAAGTAGCCAGATTGTTTTTCACAGATTATTTGTGAACCACACGTGTTTATGTATATTCCATAAAGTTGCCGGTTTACCACATGCAAAAGCGCTTGTGTACATTTAGCTATTTGCGTTTTATTTGTCCGGAGTTTATTGCAGCTTGGATCAAGTTCAGAACGGCAACACTGTCCTAAATGAAAACACCGATTAAGACCTTGCATTGGTGTACCAATATGTGTCTAATATTTCATGTTCAGTCAGCACTAAGATCAGCTGAAGCAACCATGTGATTTTAATCAGCACTCAGTGTTGACGTGGCAGCTGCCAATACAGCAGCTATTAGGTGCCAGCTGGCACTTGGCAAGCTCACCTTAACTTGTCTGTAAAAACAGCATTTACTGGGGGGAAAGATGAAATAAAGGAGTGTTGTATGTGTCGACCAGAACTGTGGAGGATTGAGGCATGTCCACCCTTGGGGATTTCTAGCAGCGCCAATGAGTAGTTAGGACCTGTCCAGAACACAGAGACAACACTTTTAATAGAATTGATGGTTTTATAAAATCTCAAACTTACTTAAATGTTGTTACCCTTCCTGAAGTTTAAATGAAAAGAAACTTAGACAACTTAACTGCTGAATTATGTTTTAGCTGCTGTGTACAGAAAAACCAAAGGTTTCCAGTTTCTCTTGGCTGGCGTGTCTGCATCGAGGAGTTTCAGTCAGGAGGAGAAAAGATGCACCTTCCATTAACTGATTCATCGTTGATTTGGGAAGCTTCATATCAATATGAAACAGGAGAATCTTGTCAGCTTCAGTGCATGCCTACATAGTTCCAGACAGATTTACATGTTACGGGGTGTATTATGGCCCTGCGACAGACTGGCGACCTGTCCAGGATGTGCCCCGCCTCTCGCCCGGAATGTTAGCTGGAGATAGGCACCAGCACCCCTCCCGACCCCACTGAGGGACAAGGGTGTTCAGAAAATGGATGGATGGGGTGTATTATGTACTTTTCAGGTGAAAATACATCTAACATGTATGTTCTAGAATTTAGAAAGAGTATATTCCTGAACTTTCTAGGAGCTTACGTTTACCTGACATGTTTCCAGAACGTCCAAGGTCATTTCTGGATCGTACTATGTGCTCTCCAGGCTTTCTTTAGGGAATTAATGGGTACTCTCCTTTAGTGTTCATGGAACTTTATGATTACAGTCTTGAAACTCATGAGGTACTTTTCTGCAACTTCAAGGTCCCTTTCTTGAGCTTACCAGTCATTTTACTGGAACTTTCCTGGAGCTTACTGGTTACTTTCTTGGGCATTAGTGGTTACCTTGCTATAAATTTCTGGGTTCTAGGCTATATTATGAAGTGGGTCTTAAAAGGGTACTTAGCCAGTAGGTGTCCAGTAGTGCTATGTATTTCTTAAAACCCATTTTGGTACTTTTCCTGGAAGATACTGGATGCTTAAAGGAAATAAGATTTATTAGAAGGAGGCAATATTAAAATGTATGCTGAAGTTCGAATACTTCTCATCCACTAATTTTCAGTATAGTGCCTTGTGCATTCTGGAAAGTAGCCTTCAAGTACTTAGAAAGTGCTTGAGTGCTTCAGAAAGTAACTTTCAATGTCCAGGAAAGAACAGACAGTATTATGCAGCGCTAACTTTTGTCTTTGGCCATGTAGAGCAGCAATAAGACTGTTGACATATAACTCCCACTTTCTGTTTGTGTCTTTCGTAACCCAACTTTATTTATGTTTTTTTTGGGGGGTCATTTTTCATTCTCCCGTCTAACCCTACGCCCATCCCTCTGAACTCACATACACACTCTTCACAGCCCCACACATTATAGCAAGGCAGAAATAGCCGCCTATGCATGCATCCATCCATTAAACCATTCGCGGCCGTTGGGTGGAAGGAAAGCTGAAGCAACAACAATTAAAATCTCTGCCTTTGGTTTGTTTTCATCAGTGCCGGATGTTTGACAGCTTGCAGCTTAACTGAAGGGAGAGATGAGGAATTTATGTGCACAAACAGCAGAGCCAGATAAAAGTGGTTATTAGGGCAGCTTGATTGTGGGATGTAGTTTAGTCTTATCGTTATGTTGTGTTTATAGCAACTCTATACGTCAGAAGTGCTGATGAGAGACTGTACTGGCTCACATCTGCCTGTTTCCCTCAATCACACCCAGACCTTCTGCAACTCTTTGTCTGCTACTGTTGCCCTGTAAACCGAGACAAAAACTGCCCCACGAGTTGGAGTGCCGGTGTCACATTTCGAGATTTACAATTCGTAGTTGCAGTCACGATGCAAAGAATAAACAGCTAAAGTTGTCGGTCTATAAATAAGTCTGGTGTACAACCGAGCTCTTTTGTGCATCTTTGTATGTCGCATGTGATTATGCGATGTTGACTCTATATGCTCTCCCCGTGTCCTCTTGGCTGCATTCTTCTGGTTAAGCCAAGGCCAGTGGTGTTTTCTTTCTTTTCTACAAAATGGTATAATTTGGCAGCTATTTTTATTACAAAGACCAGTCTGCAGTGAGCCATTTATTCATGCTTTCAGCCCAGGTTCACATCATGCACGGGCTCTTTGTTTCATTGCCTTGAATTCTCCCAAATTGTAGCGAGTATTTCTTTGAATAGAGTTAAAACCCCTTCAGTTGCAGAGAGGATTGCACGAACGGATTTAAACTACAATCAGACGTACGGTAAATGGATAAACGTCTTTGGATAAAACATATGGGGGAATTAAGTTTAAGCATGTTTATAATGGGATACTAAACATTTAGATGTATTTGTAGTAAAATGAGGCACAGTAAACCGTTACAACAACAAAAAGGCGCATTTAGACATCTGGAAGTAAATGACCCAAATTCCTCCTAATTCATTCTTCTTTGTTATCCATGACTTTTGACTCTGACAATAAGATAAACTCCATCTTACACCCCTGTAGCTTGACGTAGATATCATGTTACATCACAGTAAGATTCCTCAACAAACGTATTGTTTGTGCCCTACATATTAACAACAAGACTTTCCAGCCTACACACAATAAACAACAGACAAGGTCAGAGGAGGAACTGGCACGACAAGGTTGGCGATTACAGGCTTTCAGGTCGTCCATGTGTGTCGTGTGGGAACCGGTTTTACTTAATTGGATTAGCCCCAAGGCTCACAGTTCCTGCTGTCCAAATCAATTGACCAAGTAAAAATATTGGTTCATCCATGAAATACATATATTTTTTCGTCTGGATTTACAGGTTGAGTTCACCTTTTGGTTTGTCAAGTCGCAAACAAACAGACACAAACATGTTAAAAGTTCTGGGGACCTTGATTAGTGTGTGGCAAGTGTGTGTGTGTGTGTGTGTATGCGTGTGTGTGCACACAACTCTGACATCATGGAGACTGCGTTTCACAATATCCAGACACTTCCTCGCAAGTGAATGGCCTGCTTTGTTGCAAAGCCCAATTTAAAAGAATAAACCTTTCCATCATTTTAGGTAATACATTCTTTGCTATCTGATTGGGCAGTGAGCAAGCGACTCACTTTGCCGGGAACATTGGAGGGCAGCAGACGGATAGTGAAAATTTGGTGTGGTAGTAGGAGACATTTTCCCTAGCTGGGTCATTTTCTGGCAAGTGGGACCGGGGGAATGAGTGCATTTCTCCTCTTTAGCCTCCAGCCCGAGTCTGCTTGTGAGGTGTGGTGTAAACAGTAGGGCCCTTGTAATTAAGGATAAGTAGACCATTTCATAATATCCTTTGACCACTTCATTGACTCCACGTTAGTGACAGGATTTCCCAGTTGGGAGGGTCACAGCGTTGGAAATGAGGCACTGTCTGTATGTTACATTGAATGCATCACCTGTATATTTCCAATAAGTTTGCAGTCTTCTGCACCTGCAGACGTAGGTCAAGAAAAAAAAAAGTAGTTTGAGATCATTTGCAGCAGTTAATTTAACCTTTTCCAAAACTATGCATCATGATAGAAAATATGCATCACTTTGACTCATTTTCAATCCATTTTAACAGTTTTTTTTTTTACCAAAGGTTTTCCAAGCATGATTAAGATTTTTCATAACTGGTTTTAAAGTGTGAATGATGAAACACCTCCATTGCATGCAAAGGACTGCAAAGGTTACAGAACATTTGTTGTTTTACAGAAATATAAAACAAAAAGACTTAGATGATGACCTCATTAAACTGACCTCATTCAGATGAGGTCAGTTTGTCAGATTAAAAATGTATGTCTTCATTTGTTGTAAGTGGGAAATAATCATAATTAGCAGAAATAAAGGTTTTCAAACATCCACCTGTGTGTGATTCATCTGGATAATGCGTTTCATTTAGTGATACAATTCCTAAAAATTAGTGTTATTCCAGTTTAATGAATGGGTCTTTATGGGTCACAATCAAAGTTTTGAGAATCAAAGGCATTCCGTGTGGCTGCATTCAGATTCAGTAAAACTCACGCTGCTCTCCCATTTCTCCATGTTTTCCCAGGTGTCTTCGTCTAAGATGTTGCCACATTGCTCCCTTTTGTTATTGCTGTGTGCAGCCCAGCTGCTCTCTAGCTCCTCCGCTTTGCCCTTTGAACAGAGGGGCTTTTGGGACTTTGCCCTGGACAGTCTGGAGGACGGCGGGATGATGTCGATGATGAGGGATCAGAACGAAGGCTCAGCCACGGAGGAGATCCTCACTCCCGACGTTCCCATGTGTCCGTTCGGATGCCACTGCCAGCTTCGGGTCGTCCAGTGCTCGGACCTCGGTTAGTGAGAGTGCATGTGAAGACACCCAGTGGGCAAACAGCACAAGAAGCCCGAGAGTGTTGAAAGTCAGACACATGAAGGCACTACTTTAATGGCTGAGGAGCACACAGTAATCTAGTTTTACAAACTCATAAATTGGGTCTAAAAGAGGCAGTTTCTCCCTCCTGGTTATGCTGTTATGTTTTTACTGGGAAAAACATTTCCTTTAGGGATTATGTGTTCCAGTTTTTTTTTTGTTTGTTTGTTTTTTATGTGGGAGATGACAGTAAAGAGAAAAAATGTAATTAAAAGCAAAAGGCTGGATCAACAACATCAGGGGTGGTGGAGAAAAATGAATTATTTTTGCACTAAAAACAGGATATCTGTCATTTCCTTACTGACTTTGGAGAAGGGTTTTTGTTTTGTTTTGTGTGTCAGACCACATGCTAATTATTTGATTAAATCCAAGATGGAGGGAACACAGATTTAAAGATGAAGGGCAGGATACAAAATGATGAAAAGTTCAGCATGAGAAGGCTTTCCAGATCTAAATGAAGGATCTTGTACTGTTGTGATTTCCCTTCTGGTAATACTGCTTGATCAGACAAGACGGAATCTCAGTATATACTACTTTTATGCAAATAAATTACACTCAATTATATCAAAAAAGCTTTATTATGCGCACCAGTCTTTTTGGGATTCTGTTTATATTTCAGCATCCTGTGGATATTCAAAGTGCAAACAGTTCTCCCTTTGTGGGAGCAGTTAAAGTCCTCTAGCCGTCCTATCCTATAAATAAAAAAAGTGTCTCTGTGATATTCTTGCCATTAAGCTCCAATAAGAAATCTGTCTTTAGACGGGATGGTTTTGTTGAATCATCATTTTAAAAGCTCTGTATATTTACTGTCCTCAGTCTTTTCTGAAGCGGGTAAATGTGGAAGCGTATAATTTCCGAGATGTCAAGTGCTTATTTAGAACAGATGTATTTTGGTGGTGGCGTCTGTCTCCTCTCAGCCTGCATCCCAACATGATGTTGAGAATTTGTGTTGGTTGGTGAGGGACTGGGGGGTTTAGCGGGTGAAAGGGTTGTCAGTTTGTGTTTAAGCTTTGGGATTTGTGGCTGATATGGGTGAAGAGTTGCGGTGTGGGGTTTTGAAGTTTAAAGGATTCACTTGATTACGGTCTTGGTGAATTTTTTTTTTTTTTTTGCAAAATGCAAAATAAATTTGGAGGGTTACATGCAGAAAGTTGAGTAAAATGCTAGATATATATATATATATATTTTTTACACCTTGATGCAAGTAAGTTAGTAGACACACTATCAACACAAAAACAAGTTGGAAGTATAGTTGGACTTGGCTATCGAAAGAAAAATATCAGATCTTTTCTTTCATGGTTCACAGCATCTTCATTATGGAAGTCACTGGTTTAAAACAGTAATTCATAGACAAGAAAAGTTACAAAAGAAATGTTATTGGTTCCTGCCATCTGATTCAGTCCTTGCCTTCAAAATATTGATGCGTTTAACAGAACTAACAGTTGAGCCCAAAATGAATCAGACCACTGGCAAAGTTCGGCTTTTAAGTTTAATCTTTTAATTTGACTAACATTACTTCTGACTTGGAAATAATATAGATGTTTTGCAGGGATGGGAAGTTGGACTTAGAGAATTGTAGCTCATCACCAAACATAAATTGGTAAAATCCAGAGGAAACATGCAAAAGATTGCCAGCATTTATAAAAAAGCATTTGAATGTCAATGAAGATTTTTCTTTTTTATAGACCGTTGAGAAATGAAAACATTTTTTAATGTAAATCGATATTTCATTACGTTGTTTTATGGTCTTTTGAGAGATGTCCTTTTTTTTGCCCAGGAAACAAACTTCTTGTTTGAATGAAAATAACTAACTCTAAATCGACCAGGGCTTTGAATAAATTTGGTTATAACCGTTGGCTGGCATTTGTCTTTTACACCAAAAGGAATAATTAACCAATTTTATTTATAAAATAATCCATGAAAGAGGAAGACTTTTATCTTACCCTTAAAGTCTGAGCTTTATTTGAAGATCCAACAAAATCATATTTTTTGAGCAATCTACCTTTAGAATGATATGCTCTATGAAAATTTTGAAGATTGCTTAGTAGGTAGATTCTTGTTCATGAATGGTTTAGTTCTGCTGGTAATGTGGAACCATTATCTAAATTACTACTGATTGACACTTCAGTCTGACTTTCGAAAGTTCATACAATATTTACTTCTAAAGTTTAAATTACAGTGTGTTGTCGATGTTGGCTTAAACAAGGTTGGTTATTGAATTCTTCTTTTGTAATAATTAATATGTGCAAGAGTAAAATCTATCATCCTTCATTTGAAACAGCAAATGAATGAATCTTAACTATGCATTTTAATACCATAATTAAACATACAATAAATAAAAAATATATATATCTTTTTCCCAAGAATATTAAATATTTTTGGGACTGCACTGCATTACTTTTTTGTAGGTTCACCAGTGGCAAAAACGGAATAATTTCCTGGAAGGAGCCACTGCAGCAGGTCTCCTAGCTTTGAGTGGGTGTGGTAATTACCAGAGGAAGCTGCTGAGGGTTTGTTCCTGTGTGGTGTCATTCAGGGTGTGGCACAGTACAGCCTAAGCCATATATCTAAAGTTAACTGTAGTTGGACAACTCTGGGCATAGTCTTGTGGGTCAGATGTGGTTGGAGGCTGGTTGAGTCCCATCGGGACAGCTGGCGCGCTCTCACCAGTCGGTCTCGTTGCATCATGGTCTGGTCCAGATGAGGTTTCAACAGGGTTGAGATGTGCTTACACGTCCTCTGACCACATCTGATACATGTGTCCACGTGGCTCTGTGGCTCGTCTCTATGATTACTGGTTATGCTGTGCAATGAGTCTTTTTTCTTCAGGAATAAAGCAGGTGTATTAGTTTATTTTTTTGTTTTTTTTTATTATTTTAATTATTTTGAATTCGGGTTGCCCAATGTAATTAACAGCATTCAGTGTCATACCTGCAATAGAGCGTAGTCAGGGTGATGACAGTTACGAGGACCTTGAAGAAGCTATGTGCAATCAAGTTCAACTCACAACATTATGATTTAACTATAGTCATTTAAAATGTTCAAACCCAGAATATTAGTGGGAGTTATTCACCACTTTTGCGTTGCAATGGGGTCTGCTTTCAGAGTCTCAGTCATTCTGAGGACCCTGGGAGCGGGGGTCGAGGGGAGCAGCATGGTGTCAACAACTACAAGCCGTTAAAAATTAAAGAAATTGATATAAAATATTAATATTGCATTCTCTCAAATTGCTACAGCCTTAAGTCTGAGATGTTTTAAATGGCAAAAACATGCACTTGAATGAACCCATTTTTAGCGAGCACTCAGCTTTAATCACTCGGATTCTCTTCCAGCTTCATTCTGTTGACCAGGATAAATACACATTAGATGGGCTGATAGTCCATCAACAGAAAGTGACACAGGGCAGTCAATCTCACAAGTTTTAAAAAGGTAGAGGTGTGCCAACTTGCATGTTTTTTTTGTTTTTTTTTTTGCCAGCCACTAAATCATGGAAGGAAAATGTACACAAAACGAAAATAGTCGGCACATCAAAAAGAAGAGATAGCAGCAGCTCATTAGTAGGACCCTGGAATGTCAGCTTTATTACTTTCCAAATTCCATGTTATTCTTTTAAACGTTGAAGAATAAAGAGCGTTTCCACATTCTTGAGTCTCCAGTCAATTGTGTGGTGACAAACGATGAAGAAAAGTTTTTCTGCTAGATCTGAAACTTGAACTAAGCTTTGGGGTTTTTTTTCCCTTTTTTTTTCTTTTTTTTTGGAGAACATCTGTGTTTTAGTGAGTATTTCCGCCATGTTTGACCATCTTTTCTGTCTGCGTGGAAAGGAGAGCCAAGCTGAGTCGAGCCCCACCTTACCTGGTAGCGACAGGTATTGGAGCGGCATGAGCCGCATGAGCGTCAGTGAATTCTGAGAAACCACATATTTTATTGTGGACGTCAACAATCAGCAGCAATTGGCTTGACCTCCCCAATAAGCAGATGAGGCACAATGAACAGCAGAGCCCAGGTGCATCTGATGGCAAGCTCCAACCTGAAAAACAGACAGCCTATTGGTGGGGATGCTACAAGAGCTACTGGAGTACAACACCATGAATTTATTTCAGTTAGGGATAGTTAAATAGTCACACTTCAAGGCAAAAGTAATAAACTATATGTGGTGATGTGTTAGTTAGTAGTTGAACGACTTGTGGCAACTGTGGAGAGAAACCACTCTCCAATCACAGGCTGAAAACCCAAAACAGAACCAGTTTCAGTATCTGTAGCTCTCTGGCGTGACTGACTACAGGTTAGACTGATATATATAAAAATAAAAAAACAGAGACAAAGACAAAAGTTAGAATTGCTGGGCCACGCCTACTTTCTATGGAAAAGATAAACAGGGAGCACTTAGCAACTAAGTATGTCTTATATAGAAAGAAAAATAGGGACAGAACATAAAAGTAATTGCAACAATAGCTGTGACTAATGCAAAAATGAAGTGTAGAAAAGTAAAGTAGTCTGTAACTCTAATAGCAGCTTTAGGATATAACTATAGCTTAGGATATAACCTGAGCCACTCTTAACTATAAGCTTTATGAAAAAGAAGCTCAACCTCCCTCTGTAATATGTCCCCAGGAAGTGCAACTGCTTTTGGTTTTCAGGGACAGGGACAAAAATGACAAAATGAAGACACTTGTTCTTAACATCACTTGCACATTAACACACGCAGCTTGTGTTTTCATTTTATGTGTTCATTTTACACCCATACTTTTTATTTGATGTGTGCCTTAGATTATGGCGTTTCGGTCCCATCCTTTGTGACTTATGTCAAATGGAAACCAGATGGAAAACATCTGGTTTCCCCATCTGGCATTAGGGGAGTTCATGTTTCTGTGAGACTGTGTTTGTGAGTCTGTCCCCTTGCTACTGTAGATGTCTACGTGTGACCTCCTAGTATGCGTCAATGTCAACCTTTTTATTAAAATAGCACGAAAGTAGTCATTTAAGATTATATGGGGCTGTGATGTGTGCACCTATTTATTTTTTAAAACCGTGTGTCTGTGTGAAATACCCTTTGAGGTTTTCTTTTGAAAACAAACTGGTTTTTGGGTGTTGGTTGACTCTCACCATGGGAAGCATTTAATGGAGGATGACTCTCTTCTCTGTTTTTGTTGGTCTTGTCTTCAGGTTTGACAGAGGTGCCCAGGAATATTCCTCCAGACACCAAGTTCCTGGACTTGCAGAACAACCGTATCACTGAGCTAAAAGAAAATGACTTCAAAGGCCTTACTAACTTATATGTAAGAGACACACACAGTCTGCATCTGTTCATAATGCTCTGCTCCTTACTGACCTCTTGAAGTTTTTGCAGCTGCAGCTTTTTATTGGCTTTATTTTTGTGGAAGTTCAGCTTGATCCTCATCTTCTTTGGGATTTAGAAGTTTATTTCACCTCTGTTTCTCACTCAGTTCACAGAAAACCTTAACTGTGTTAAAACGTGACCAATTTGGAGTGTGGAGGACTTCCAAGCAAAAAGGCTTTACTCAAGACTGACCCTCATTCAAGATCCCTGACCAAAAGAAATATTAAGTCTGGCAGTTTATGAACTTCCTGAGTAAAGCAAATGCTCACTATCTTTGCGCATTTGCTTTAGCCTTACCAGATTATACCTTGCATGGATCACTACAGTACAAGCAGAGACTAAATAAAGGAGCTTTTGTGCACTCTGCATACAACTTTATGTTCTTCTACATCCACTTTTTAAAAAAAGAATCCTAATGAAGATCTTATCCGTATGAAATGCAGAGCTTTTGACTTTGTGCTTTCATTTGTTGTTCTTTTTAGGCACTCTCTGTGAGGAATAACAAGATTTCCAAAGTCCATCCCAAGACTTTTGCCCCTTTGAAGCACATGCAGAAGCTCTACTTTTCAAAGAATTTGCTGGCCGCCATCCCCAAAAACCTGCCTGCCTCTCTGGTTGAGCTGAGGATTCATGAGAACCGCATCAAGAAGGTGGCAGCTGGATCCTTCTCAGGACTGGGCAACATGCACTGCATAGGTTAGAAATGCCGATGACTTCAACAATCCCAGCGATACTCTGTGGTACTCGCCACAGTATGTGTGGCACCACCACGGACTTGGTAAATTAAAGGGAGAAAAGTTTATTTCATGGCTTTAATATTGACTTTATCTTGCAGAAATGGGAGCAAACCCTATCCAGAACAGTGGTTTTGAGCCTGGAGCCTTTAAAGGACTGAAATTAAATTATCTGCGCATATCAGAGGCCAAGCTTACTGGAGTGCCTAAAGGTAGGAAGCCAGATATTTCGATTGAAGTCCAAGAAATTTAGAAACAAAAGTTCGTGGACTATTTAAAGGATTGGCTCTGGGTTTCCCTGAAGCTATTCTAACCTCTCCAAAAACCTTCAGCCTTGTTTAATTTTACTTATCTTTTTGCATGCATTAACCTTTCAGATATTAAACAGTTTTATTTGACTTTCATGCTGTGTAACTCAAATGTTTGGGGTTTGACCTTTAGATCTTCCAGACAGTCTTCATGAGCTTCATCTGGACCACAACCAGATCCAGGCTGTGGAACTGGAGGACCTGAGCCGCTACAAAAACCTCCACAGGTATTTTTCACACCTAGACATCAAACTGTTTTGACTGTTTTTGATCTCCATCTGAAAACCAGCCACAAACCACAATATTAACTTTTCAAATCTTAGCAAGAGTTCTTGACTAAAATAACTGGGGCATGGTTTGATTGCAACTAATCACATTTCATTAATTTTGATTAATCAATTACACAGATTTTAAACACGCTAAACATTTTAACACAATTTATCTCATTTTATTTTTTTTTTTTTACAAACAAAGGTTAAGGCTGGAACCTTTGCATTCGCATGTTTCCAGTACGCCGATAAATTTGACGCACAAACAATATCCACAAAAAGCAGCGATGAACAACAAAAGCCGCTTCTCTTAGCACACATTTGGTTAATTTTTGCTTCAAAAAGCAATCTAATGGGACGCTGGAAAATATTATTTTTGTGTGCAAATTGTATGGAAAAGAATTATCCTATTGAAGACACTATAGAAGTCTAAAATACCATCTCAGACCACAACATGTTGCAGCTACCACAGATGTTTCTAACACTAACGTCAGTGTCCACAGTCCATATTTTCAAAGAAGTACTTTTTTCAAAAAAAAGTTATAACAACAAGCAGGGATTTCCATTGTCACTTAGCATGCTCTTCTCAACACAAAGTACAAAGTAATTTGTCATCTATGACAAACTTAGATGGAATGAGGGGAAATATTACACATAAACAGCATATTGGTTTTCTTGGGCAGGTCTGTCATTTTAATTTTTACAGTAATATGATGCTGCAGGTGGGTTGAAAGCTGATCATAATTCATGGAAAGATGGATGGCTCTAAATACATGAAAGGAAAGTTGTAGTTTCAGAAACTTGAAACTGATGTGAAACCGCCCTTCACATACCGCCAGAGCTACAGTTATTGTATTTAAAACCAAGCATAATTATGTCTTTGAATGGTCGAAACCTAATACGTATTTTTCAAATATGACAAACATTTTGAAAAGAATAACAGGCAGAAATTTCAGACTCCAAATGTGCAGAGCTGGTAGGCTTCCACTTGTAATTGCAGCAGAAGGAGGTTCTGCAAAGCAGCAGTAGCTTATTGTCAGCTTAGATGTCAACTGCACTTTTATATCCTCATTTGTTGACTGTCTGACAAATGCGTAAACACAAAGTTATAAAACCAATTAATCTGGGGCTGGAAACAAGTGCATGTAACTCTTTTTAGATTTTTATTTTCTAAAAAAAAAAAAAAAGAAAAAAAAATTAAGACCACAGATTATTTTCCCTCCAATTCCCAAAGTATGCATTGCAAATCACTGTAGAGAGAGTTCACAGCAAGTATCATAAAAAATAAAAATAAAAAAAATAAAAAATACTATGGTCATGACTGGGGCTGTGTTCATTAAATCCCAAGCCTTCAAAACAAACACAATTGCCTCACATTAACCTTCAAAGAGGAGCACTAATAAAGATAAGGGAAACTCAACATGATAATTAAATCTAACCCATGATCTACAGCTTCTTTGATGCTCCTCCCTTTGACTGAAATGCTTCCAGTATGACGGGACGGGAGTCATTTAGCTAAACAAACCGAACAACACAACTAACAGTGTGCGATTCTCCTCGCAGTATGGAAGCCATTAGTGGTTGGTGTAATCTTTACAACGGGGAGCTCCGAGTTGAGATGGATTTCAGGGCGTGGGAATAACTAAATAGTTGTTTTATAAGAATTAGTGGAGACTTTAGACTTTGAAATGTATTGTGTGTCCTCAACCACAGTAGAGGCATTTCTTAATATGTTCCAATGAACTATCTAATAATGCAAAATGGTTCGGTATGTCATTTTAATCTTTCTTATTTGCATGTCTCAATTTAAATAGTTTGTCTCGGCAGTTTTTTTGCGTAATCGATGTTAAAAAAAAGGCTCCTAGTAATTACCTTTAGAAACTTTTTTTCATCTCATAAATATTGCAAAACTTAAAAACACAAATGTTAGTAATAGATCTGCTTCTCTAAAATGTCAAGTCTCTATTTTAATAATCAACCCGTGTGCTTAATGGTGGTTAAATGTCAGAAGGTCCCATGCGAAATGCACAAATTCAAATTGGTTGCCTTTGTTTTAATTTCTTTTCTGAAGAAAAGAATTGAACTACTGTTTTATAGATGGCCACTTCTATGCCCAACTAAGGGGAAGCACTTTGGTGCTTTGATGAACACTCAAGTAGTGAAGAGTGGAATTTGTTCTAAGAGCAAGTCACTGGTTTTTGAATTTAAAACTTTTTTTCTCTTCTTTCATTTTCTAGATTGGGTCTTGGCTTTAACCATATCCTCAACATAGAGAATGGCAGCCTGTCATTTTTGCCCATGCTGAGGGAGCTGCATCTGGACAACAACCGGCTCACACGAGTTCCCAAAGGCCTCCCGAACATGAAGTACCTGCAGGTTAGCCTGAATAACTTTTTGTTTTTACCAGATTTAAAAATTTTTTTTGTTCTAACTTATCGTCTTGCTTTGTTTTTAAGGTGGTGTATCTCCACTCCAATAACATCAGCCAGGTGGGCGTGGACGACTTCTGCCCCCGAGGGTTCGGGATGAAGAGGACGTACTATAACGGCATCAGCCTGTTTGAAAACCCTGTGAACTACTGGGAGGTGCAGCCGGCAACATTCCGCTGCGTGAACGACCGGTTTGCCATTCAGTTCGGAAATTACAAAAAATAAAACCAAGGGAAATACTCGGCAACACAAAGAATGAGGTCAAAATGTTGAGGAAAAAAACGAATAGAAGAACCATAATTTAAATAATGTCTAAAAAAAACAAAAAAAAAAAAAAAAAAAACTTGAGATGTCACGAAAGGAATCTATGTCTGAGATTATTGAGTTTATAGTTGTTACTTTTGTGGTGAAATCGAGTAGTGGAGGAGATGGGTAATAAACGTATGGAGTAGACAGCAAAGTGAAATACATAATCCCAGAACTTGAAGTAGGTGGAGAGCAGAATTTGTGCAGAACTGCAACCAGCTTTGCATTTTCAGATTGCAGTTTTGAAGCTATTTTCCATCTAAGTCAGTGTGAAGAGTGCTGAAACCTTGTGAAATATTTCAGCACATCAATCTTTACTATAGTTGTTATTGTGACTGAGGTTCTATTGTCTATTGTCGTTTTCTTTGGTAAGAAATATAAGTAAAACAATGATAAGCAGTGTATAT
>NW_006800171.1:814441-858323 GCF_000485575.1 Poecilia formosa
ATATGAAGGTGCTCTATGTCCTCTGTGTGCTGATTTGTTAGAAAAACAAACAAACAACCAAAGCAAAGTTTATCCCAATTTTAGTTAATTCACTGATTTAATGTATTTTGGTCATGAACTCTGTGATTCTGACATATGAAGTTAGAAAGTCAGAGTAGTTTTACTCCATCTCCAAGAACCAGAGATAAAAAAATATATATATATAATAATAATTAGAAGGGAAATCCTTTTAATGCACCTTACTGAAATATTTTATACAGATTTCTTACTGAGTTCATTCTGTGCCTTTTATTAAATATAGTCAGGGTCTATCCCACACTCAATAAGTACACCCGCTTGCTTTAAGACAATGAAGGTAGTGTGTTCACAAAGTGCAAGAAACAGTAGTAGTGATGAAGCATTGTTTTGCACAGATTTCCTTATATGCTTTATTTGCTTCAGGGTACAGTATGGAGGAGTCAGGAGTTGGGGCAGTAGGCGGAGGGTTTTAGGGGAAGGTGGGCGGTGAGGTAGCATGTTTACAATGGTACCCCTATGTGCAACTACTTTAGCTATAAGTATTATGTCCTGTCTGTATTCTGTAATCTGACAACCTACTGCTGCATGTGAATAAAGACATTTTTAGCCTGCTGCATTCAGCGAGAAAACCCCCCAACAAACTGGTGGCCCTGGGTTGAATGGTGTGTCTGGAATAAAGAAGAAAATAAAAAAAAGAGATGGAAAATACAACATGAATGAAATCAAACCTTGCAAAGTTAATAAATAAATATTAAGAAAAATGCTCCACAGTTGAACACTGATGTGTTTTATAGCTGCATTTTATGGTCCCCGGATATTCATTGGACACAGTCTTGACTTAAAGGGGGGCTGAATGCTTTTTGAACGTTCTCGCCACACCACCGTACACAATTGTGAACTTGAAGAATAAAATTAACAAAAAAAGGTTTACTTTATAGATTGTTGATTGCCCCTCTTTACTATAAAATCTGAAATAAAATATCATGCAACCATGTTCTCAGAAGTCACCTAATTAGAATCAACCTGTTATGTGAAGGCCTCAGAGGTTTGTGAGAGAACATTGATGAGTGAACAGTACCACGAGTATACGGGAATTTGAAGCATTTTCCACAGTTTTGATGATTTCACTGTCTATAATCCAATATTGCAGCACAACCACAAAGCCTAGAAGGACATAAACATCAACCTACGCTGACAGATCAGAGCTGTATCTGTCAGGGTCCTGGGTTGTTTAGTTGTTTCGGGGTTTGTTTATAATGTTTTTTATTTCTTATTTTGAGTAGATCAGCCTTGTTTTTATGTCACTTTAGTTGACATAAAAAGTGATTCTAGTTTATTATGTTTATTTATTCCCTGTGTCTACTCATATAGTACTCTAAGATCCTTTTTCGTACTTCCAGTTGTGTACTCTCCCTCAACCCCTGTCCCATTTTCTGTGTTCCCTCAGACATGAAATTTGTTACTCAGTTAGTCTGGAAACATTGCTCCAGTATTCACACTCCCAGTATCTAATCACCTCTCTCTCGTTCCTTTTCGCTGGTTTCTCCCATTTAGTCCTGCCCGTTTCTGTCTGCTGGCTTTTTGTTCCTGGTTCCAGGAATTTTTGTTCTGCTCTGCCTCCCTGTTTTTTTTTTTTTTTTGTTGTAAGTTTGTTTTTGTTTTTTTGGACTCTTTATTAAAGAAAAAAGTTTTCATCATACTCACCCAGACTCTGGCTTGCACTTTGGTCCTTCATTCACCCACAAATTATCACAGTACCAACACTCAAATCAGCCAAGAGGTCCATGGTAACTCTGGAGGAGCTGCAGGGATCCAAACATCAGACACAATTTCTTAACATGACAAGTAATATATGTTCAATGCACTAATCCAGTCTTTATGGAACAGAAAATCATTGAAAATAAGTGAGCTCAAGATCATTTTAATCTTTTTAGATCTATCTATCTATCTATCTATCTATCTATCTATCTATCTATCTATCTATCTATCTATCTATCTATCTATCTATCTATCTATCTANCTATCTATCTATCTATCTATCTATCTATCTATCTATCTATCTATCTATCTATCTATCTATCTATCTATCTATCTATCTATCTATCTATCTATCTCATTGAAGCGTCAGAGCGAAATCCCTTTCACATTTAAATGTGGCGCTCAGTGCGTCACCGTGGTGCGCCTGAGCTCCATCAGACGCGTTTAGCTGAGGCAGAGGAGAGGGGCGCTCGCCTGCACTGACAAGTGGACGGATGTGCGGTGATGCCCTTGCGAATGAAAGCGTCAGCAGCGGCCTCTGAACAGCAAACGGGGAGATTTCGCCTCGGTGGGGAGACAAGGGGGAAGACAAGGCTGCAGCGCTTGTGAGCATAACATCGGCATCTGGCAGCGTGCTCGATGGCGGCGGCCTGCGGACAGTCGGAGGAAGCCGGGGGCTGGATTTGACATGTCGCAGAGATGTACTGGTGAGTCCGCTGGAGCTGCGGAACATGGATGAAGCCTGGAACGGTGTAACTAGTAATTTCAGGGAGGGTCATTGTTTACTACTGTTGACCTAATATGGGGCTGCTGATTGAGAATGATCCCCACTGGCGTAGTTTGTTTTCACAGGTTTATTAAGTAAGGCACATACGAATGTCCACAAAGGCCAAGCGATGGATGGAAGTGGGGTGATCACCTGGATGCCTTATATGTCCATTTTACTTGCAAAAATCCTGAAATGATTTCAATGTAAACCCAGTTTAACAAGCTACGATATAGCATGTTATTGTCTGCACTAACAGGGAGCAAAAACATGTTTGGTTGATTTGCACCCATCAACTGGACACACACGCCATGGAAATGTTTCAGCTGAAAATAATCCTTTCTATATAAAGAAGCAAATATGGCTTTCATTTGTAGCTGCTTGTCATCGGCCAGCTTATTTTAGCTGACTTCACACTGACAGAAAAGAGCTGCCGCACCACCTGTATCTTACTCCAAAAGTATTCATACCTACTGATTACCACAAGTTCAGCATGTTCAGCATTATTTACAACCTAAAAAGTGGAGCATGTTTGGGAGGTGGAAGGGAAATTATGCGTTTTAATTTCATTTATTTATTTACAAATAATCTGGAAGTTGTTTGGGTCACACACACGCATGAATATGCTTCGACCTAAGCTGTTTAATTAAAACAACGTATCGTAAATTGAGGCTGTTTATAGTCATTTCTGCTGGGTGGTAAATCTCTGGCATAGACTTTTGCACCGTCTAAACAGGTTTCCTTTCTTATCGCTGAGCAACTTCCCTTTCCTCTCTGAAGAAAAGGACTAAAACTGTTTAGCTTTAGTCACCTTTGGCCAGATCACCTTCTTCTATATGTTTACTGTACACCCTGCATGATTAAACGCAAACTGCGAATGAGACGTTCTTATTGCCAGTCATCTTTAAAGGGTTGATTTATGGAGCGCATGATTAATATAGCCTCTCTAGAAATTCTTCCAACTAACTAAGGGTTTCTGTGGCTTCTACCAATTTATGAGTCTCTTATCAATATCTCTAATTAGTGCTACTTTTGCCCTTGATGATTGTTTGAATGATACTCTGTGAGATGGTCAAGACTTGGGATATTGTTTTACTACCTAATCCTACTTTAGCAAAACTTTTGTCCAATCTGCTTTAATCCTTGGTCTTCTCTGAAGTTCTCTAACAAACCTCTAAGGCCTCCTCTCATTAGATGACTGACTATCTATCTATCTATCTATCTATCTATCTATCTATCTATCTATCTATCTATCTATCTATCTATCTATCTATCTATCTACAATTTGATTGATATTGGTAACTTTGAGCAAATGAATTTTGCTCAAAGTTCTTCTGAAACAGCAACGTAGTGAAACAGATTTGTTCTTAATCAAAGCTACCTAAATAATATCCATGACTGGCTGGATATTCCATGTTAGGAGCTGAATTGGTTCTTATGTTAAGCACAATATACTGTTGTCCTTTGTAAATTGGACTTCAAAATGTCTTTAAATGCTCTCACAGAGTATGTGGGCCTAAGTTTTACTGCCCACTGTGATCATCAGCAGTATTCCAGTCTAATTTGAACCTAATTTCCTGGTTGCAGCTGTCCATGGTACTGGACAATCAGTGTGACCATTTTATTAGTTACAAGAGTCATTTTAAGATATGCTGCTATTGAAGATGCTCACAATTTCTCACATTTGCACTTCAGCTATTAATCAAGACTGTGTTAAAATTTCTAACAATTTGACTTTGTTGTTTAGAGGTGAT
Organism: Poecilia formosa; assembly: GCF_000485575.1. NCBI lineage: Eukaryota > Metazoa > Chordata > Actinopteri > Cyprinodontiformes > Poeciliidae > Poecilia > Poecilia formosa. The sequence continues at coordinate 818,738 of NW_006800171.1, forward strand.
TGGCGTTTTGGTCAGTGTGTTTATTAAAACAAATATACAGCAACAAAACAATGGTAAAGATGCTCTGTAGCATGTGTTGAATGAGATGGGTGGTTAATGATTTCGAATGTGATATTATTGTTGATTTATTTCAGTTTAGCTAAAGTAATGTACACTGCACACTTTAATGCACCATGCTGTCCTTGCTGCGTGAAGCACTGTGCAGAAGGTCAGTGAATTAATATTAAAATTAGAGAACAGTAAGGGGAAAGCATGTTTTGACAATAGACTTCCTGTTACCGTCATGTTATTTGAAGGTTCACTCATAATTAACCCAGACAGAACACCGTACAGATTAAAAAACACAGACAGCTCACTGCTGCTGTCTTACTCTCAGTCATCTTTGTCACCCGTCTTTCTTATGAGTGAAGTCAATCCCAAAACGTCCTCTGTCACGAGGATCTATGCATGCACGCACATCAAACTTTAGTATGTTATGAACCATTGTTTCACTGAAGACAGGGCAACCAGAAAGACTTCACTGCAACCAGCTGATGTGGTGCAGACAAGGTTCACTTTCTTTTGCACTTTCTGGTTACCGATAGTTACCAATACTGGCTCCATTGCTGAAAACACAGCTAGTCCTGTAATTTCCTGTTTCTGAACTGGTTGAGAATCAGCTCTCAATGTTAAAGAGGCTTCTAAATTGAAAGTGTTTCCACAAAAAAAAGAAAAAAAGAAGGGAAATGAAAACAACACAATGCTAGCTGAAACAGAGCCCGAAATCAATGAATCACTCATCTGAGACAACATGGATTGTCTGGGAAGATAAAGAATCAGCAGGTTTCAAGCTTCATATTTATGATTTGGGTTGTTGTTCATTGACAGCACTGCTGGTTTCACAGTTCGTGGGCAATATTTTCCACTCGTTTCTCCCAATAATTTTGACGGTGTCCTTAAAAAGTACTCTGACTTTTTCTTATCCTCTGTGCTTTATGAGTCATTGTTGAAACACGCCTTAATCTCCCTGACAGTGTACACAAACATAAGCCTTTTATTGAAATATCACATTTAGACTCATCCTTCTGACATTTCTCTTATTTATAGAACCTTCATCAGACATTAAATTGTTCTTGGCCTAGGGCAGTGTCTTGTTTGCATCTTGAGGGCATCAGAGGGTTTTTGAGTCTTTCTAAAGTAAACCAGCTACTTGGAACGGTTTCTGGACAGTTGATCCAGACTCTGCAGTTGGACGAGCTCACAGCGTTTGCTGCCAGCTGAAGAGTTTGCATCTGTCACACAGACCTGACAAAAAAAAGACCTTGCAGGAAAAATTGGGCCTATTTCTGCAGGATAGGGTAAAGTGTGGCCAACATAGTAACACTGAGTGAAGACTACTGAGCAGCACTGACGTAGAATTATTTGGCAGCTACCTTTGAAGTTAATACGGTCCTGTCAGGTTGTTTTCCACTTCTTTTTTTTTTTTTTTTAAGGTGCCTAAAAACCCTGAAAGTTAGCAAGAGCTCCTTTTTGAGCTGTGATTTTTCTTCTTTCAAAACAAGTTTGCTATATGAAACCAAGAAAGTGTTTTTATAATAAATTTGACACTTTTAATTTGTTGAATTACAACAGGGAAGGACACCATATTGACATATTTCCAACGTTGAACTTTGAGCTGTTTTGAAATACTAGCTACAGAAATTTGACAAATTCTAACGAGCAATCGCAAATACTTTAGTTAAACTTTTGACACAGCAGCACACCTACAAAAACACAAGTCACCGAAGCAGAAGATGAAAAACACCAATTCCTGAAAAACATTTTTCCTTTGACTTTTGTTTTAAAATATTCTTGTTGAAGTTATAGAGAAACCACTACATGCTTTAAATAGCAGCTTCAGAGGTTTTAAAGTGGTAAACTTTGTGTTTGAATTGAGCTTGTTTACGGAGTGCATATAAGCCATTACAGAGAGTAGGGGAAATGCACAGCTGATGGGCATGTAATGCTACATTCAGACCAAACGTTTTTCACGAGTCAAAAACGTGTCCAATAACTCGTGTTGGAATATCGAGAGAGTGTCTTTGCTTTACTTACTGAAAGCATTGTTTGAAATCACTAGATAATTCATAAGTGTTGTGAGTTTGGTGAGTTTCACAAACTCACAAACTAGCTGGGCAGCGACTAGGGTCGATATCGGTGCTATCTTCGTCTCACCCAAGCCCAATTTGACAACCTGCTGCTCACCCTAACTGGTGTCTACACCGATTAAAAAAAGGACCCAACAGCGGCACATTCACACCACAGAAAACAGGATTAAAACAAAAGTTTAATGAATTAATAAAAACGATCATTTTTCTGAATCAAGGCCTTTTGATTCAGCCGTACTCATTTTCACTAATACTTCAGTCTTTTCAGGGCTCCACCGACAGGCCACTACGTCATATAGTCACTCTGATTTGTTGATGCTTTACATCCAGTTCAGATCTTACAACTCCAGCATCGATTTTCTAGTGTAATTACAACACAGCAAAAGATACAATAGTGAAAAACAGGAAATGACAGAACTTCTGACATTGACTAATATATTTGAGGAGTATGAGTATTCCAAATGCACACTTAAAAACAACAATAAAAGTGCAGAGGGATGGGAAAATGCATTACTCTGATCTCTGGGTTTGTTTTTAAGGGTTAGGTAAGCCACAGGTATAATACCTGATATCATCAGAATAGCAATCCACTGGAGATAAAACTGCATCAAGTGTCTGACAGTCTCCAGGTCTAATTTCCCTACAGCCAGTTTCTATAGTGTCAAGGAGGGATATCTTGTTGTAGGGCTGGTGATTATGGATTGTTAACCTCCATACTAACAAGGATGTCACAACAGTATTAACAAAAAGTGCTACCACTTGGATAGGCTTCAAGTAGCAAGGCTACAGCTTGTACCGAGTGATCACAGACGTCTTAATGTTTACATCCACCTGATCCCTCTCTGCCTTTGGTACCAGATGTAGCTAGATATGCTTAATATATAGAGAGCATTGAGAAGTTTGAAAATGTAATTTGCAAAATAGACCAATCCATAATATCTGATAGTCTTTTTTTACTTCCTCACAGTGTTATCTGTAGCCAGAAGGTGATGGCAGTGCTGGCAGAGCTTCACCTCTACTTCTACCCCTTCCACCTGATCGATGCCTGCTTCCTGCACAAAGACATCATTTGAAATCTGGACTGCCTTCGTCCCTTCCTCTCCTTCTGTCTCTCCTCACTCATTTCATACCGCCCCCTCCACCCTCTTCATCCAGCTGCTTTTTGCCTTTCCCTCGGTCTCTCCTCTCGCCATAACATCTACCTCCTCAACCTGGAACTTCTCTGCAAAGTTTTCTTCTTTGTGATGGCTTGCTTTGGGCGCTCTCTGGACTCACCGTGCACACTAGCCTTGCTGGTAGGCTTTCAGTTTGCATTTGTGCTCTATTTCTCCCTCGGGGGCTTTAGAGGCCTGGTGTCTGTTCTGGTGCACACCACAGAACCAGAATTTGATTATTCTCGACCTCATGACGTATACACCAACCTCAGTCTCCTTGGGGTACCACCGCCCCCTCCTCGGAACTCTGGCACTGGGCTTCCTGCTTCAGGACAACCGCTGAAAGACTGCCCGATTCCTTCCCCCCTGTTGGGTGAGAGAGAGAAGTGTTGAATATAATCTGGTAGGCATAGTAAACTGTGACGTAGTGAAAGATGTTACTTATTTTTTTTCCCCCCTTTTTTCTGTTCCCCAGTTGGACCAGTGTCTGTCCATCTTTCCTCCCCTCTGTCTCTGGAGGACATCCGACAGAGGAACCCTTTAGTGTTGCCTGGTGGACGGTACCGGCCTCCGGACTGCGAACCGCACCACCACACAGCAATAGTGGTGCCGTTCCGAAATCGCATAAGCCACCTACGCTCTCTTCTGTACCACCTGCACCCTTTCCTGCAAAGACAGCAGATACACTACAGCATCTACATTGTACAGCAGGTCAAGTGACGTGTTTTCATTTGTTTTTGTAATATGTGTGTAGCTGTGGAACGTTTACATTTTCTCTCCCCTTGAGGAAAACCAACATGCATGAAAGATGCACAATGCAAATCATTCAAATCAACAGCAAAGTTTGACTTTTTTGAGAAAAAGATAAATACAAAAAGTCTCTTTCAAGTCCAATTAAAAACTGCCATCATTTCTACAATATAATGGCAAAATAAAATAATGGCGCTTGCTGCAGCTGTGCTAATGGCAGAGAAACAAGCTAACATTGCAGGAAACTGTTTATCCACCATCATTGGTAGCCATGCTTACTAGCCTGTACATTCACAGCAGGCTCTGCATGAGCTGTGCAATGTGTACATGAGCATGATTGACAGTGCTAAGACCCTCCTTCTGGCTCTAATTATTGATTATTTCTAACCAATAGCGGTTCATTTCTGCAGATGGCAGCAGGACCGCAGGGGGAAGGCAGAGGAACCCGATTTTTTTCCTGCAGATTATCCATCTCATATTATACTGTCAGTATATAGTAACGGATTAACAAGTATGTAAGAGAACAAACATATTTTTTTCAAAAGTTGTTTACTGCAGCTTTTAAGGTTGTTATGAAGACTCAAGATGCGCCTCATTGAACCTTTTGTTCTGCCATTGTCATCTTTGATACACTTCGATGCCTTCTGTGGCTGAGATCAGTAATTTTAGCCATTTCCTGATTAACTGGCCATTTCCTGACCAATTACGATGGTCAACATGTGCCTCTTACCCATTATAAAGATTAGTTAAGAGAAATGAGCCACTGTGTCATGAATATTCATAACACAACAAAGCATATCATATCAAGAGTTCCTAAACATGCTGAAAGAAAGTTCTTCTTCTTATTAGTATTATTAATTGTTCCTTCAATTTTAAGATTTCACTCTGATTTTGTTTTTGGCTTCAGTGGGGGAACGGCACCTTTAACCGAGCCAAGCTGCTGAACGTAGGGGTGCGGGAGGCTCTCAAAGATGAAGACTGGAGCTGCATTTTCCTTCACGATGTCGACCTGCTGCCAGAGAACGACCATAACACTTACACCTGCCACAAGCAGTTTCCCACACACCTGTCTGTGGCCATGGACAAGTTCAGATACAGGTAGAAGAGCACAGTGAATTGTGCTTGTGGAATTTGATTGTTGTTGCATTGCAATGACTCAGTGGTATGTGACCCTCTTAGGCTGCCGTACCCACAGTACTTCGGTGGTGTGTCTGCGGTGACCCCAGATCAGTATATGAAGATGAATGGCTTCCCAAACCAGTACTGGGGCTGGGGGGGAGAGGATGATGACATCGCTGCCAGGTGAAGCTCACTGTAGAGGCAAACAGAGCATGCTTGCATAGGAGTTGTGAGTTCAGGCTAAGGATAGAGAATTCATAAGCATTTCTCTCCTTGTTTTGCATTTCATTTTTGCTTTGCTCTACTCATTCATATTTTTTTTTCACTTTTACCATTTATTTCACTGCTGCATATTTTTGCTTTTACTTGTGTGTACTGACATCATTTTTCATCCTCATGTCTTTCCATTGCTGCCACTTTTCTTTGTGTCACTTGGAGTGATCTCAGTGGGTATGTTTGCATGGACTAGATATGCTTGGGGTCATTTAGAGTTTACAATATGCATTTATTTGTTCTGTTTCTTTCTTAGACATTAGTTATGCTGTAATGTTTTTTTTTTTTCTGTCAATTTTATGACTCTTGAATCTGTTGTCACTGTTGACTCCTGTTACTTGCTGCCAATCCAGAGTGCGGTTGTCTGGTATGAAGATTGTGCGCCCTCCAGTGGCCATTGGCCATTACAAGATGATCAAGCATAAAGGAGACAAAGGCAATGAGCAAAATCCACGCAGGTACTTAATAGATAAAACTGGCACACAATTTATACACACTGTTTATACACATTGGATCTTATTTTCAAAGAAGGTGATAATAAATGCAATTGTTGTTTATTTAATATAAATGGAAATAATAAACTGTCTTTAATACTGACACATTCTGATGAAATACATTGCAGTAGAGCCACAGACCGAAATGATAATTGTAGCCACAATAATTTCATTTGAATCACAATTAAAAATCCTCATCAAAGCTTAGTGACCTTTTTGGAGAAAAGGACAAGTTAAAAAGATATTTTTTACAAAAAAAATGTTGTGTGACAGATCTGCAGTAAAAACTTTGTCAGTAATCATTTCAGAACCATGACTTTTTGTGAGTGTTACATTTTGGAATATTGACTGGACCGAGAAAACACAAATTGTGGGCTGAGAGGAAACAGTGTGGTTGCTGAAAATGCTAAACAGATCATTATGCGTATTTTTAAAAGCAACAAACAAAGTTCAGGGTTAGGATTACATTTTATAACAGTCAAAACAGAAAACGTATGAAGTATGAAATTTCAAACAACAAAAAAAGGAGGAAGTCTAGCTAAAGAAAACATGAACGTGAATGCCAGGAAAAGTTGTTAAAACTAGAGTCAGAAACCACAGAGTGCAAAAACCCGAGGTGCTGTGTGTCATTCTAGATTCGACCTCCTGAAAAAGACCAGACTCAACTGGCACTCTGACGGCCTCAACTCTTTGACTTACGAGCTGCTTTCCAAGGAGCTGGAGCCGCTCTACACCAACCTGACTGTCAACATTGGAGAGGACCCCCGGTTGACCCAGGGTAAAGCTCACAGTGCTGTGAAAGCAACGCCTGTCCAGCCACATAGCTCCAGCAAAGACAAAGGACTGGCCAAACAAGTGAAAAGTCTAGAAGAAGCAGTGGCAAAAAATAGCACTTTGGTCAAGCCATCTGGTGAAAAGACAGGACTCATCCTGTCGAAGACAGCAAATCAGACTACACAGGAAAAGGCAGGAGTGATGAAATAAATATGAAACGTAATAATCTTGCACTTGTAGCATAAAGTGGTCATCATTTTTGATCTCTCTGACAAAATGATGGAAAGCAGCATTGATTTGCTGTATTAAGGGTAGTTACGCACTGGATCACAAACACACAGCCTGTTTCGTTTACAGATGTGGATTCAGGACTACTGAACCCGTTTTGTTGGGTTATGATGTGCTGAATGTGGTGCTGACTGTATTGACTGGCAAAGAGACCATAAGTAGAAAGATAAAAAAAATATATAACAAAGAAGAAAACTCAATTGCATTTTTGTAAAGATCCAAAACGCTAGCTGAAAATGAGATGCCGACATTTGTAGATCTCTACAGACTGGAACTGCAAGTTGCAGGCAACACATCTGCAGAGCGGCGGCTTCAATCAGTCTGCACCTCTGATTCCCTCCTACTAAAAAAAAAAAAAAAAAAAAAAAAATGCTGCTGCTGTCTGTCCACCTTGCTCCACGGAGGGGTTTGTGTTTCTGTGCCTTCTCTCTTTTATGCGCATTTTATAGACTGGTAGGGATGCATTTAGGGGCTAAGCTAGTGTAGATTTGGCTTCTCCTGCCAGCTGGGAGGACAAAGCTGGTTCTGGACCAGAACAAGCCCCTTGTTCCAGGACTGCTGATTTTATATATTTGCTTGCATCGATCAATCACTGACCAACTCCATAGTTCTTGAAATATCCTAGAGTTTATATTTATATATCTATATATATAGAGATACATCTTTATTTGTGTACTCCTTTAGTTTAATGTCCTTCATTACAGTCTGGTGCCTCTCTCTCTATGATGTTTAGTTTAGAGACAATCAAATTATATGGGAGTGTAAGCTGTATTCAAACACATAACGAAAATGACGTGGCATGATAGCTGTTGTGTCTAGTTTGACTATATTCTTGATACACGGATAGATTTGTGCTTCTGATATTACTTGTGTTTTTTTTATTTAAATTGTTTCCTTTTAGATTAGTCAGGCGTGAGATTAAGAAGAAAACTCGCAGACAGTGACATAAGGCACAAATCAAGAAAAATGTCAAGCTAGTGTTCTAGTATCTAAAGTGGTTATGGTGACAACAAAGCACTGTGCGTAGATATAGCTACGAACAAACGTTTGCCTTTTTCTGTCTGTCTTTATTTGCTACGGTGAAGCTTTAGTGACTTAAGCAAGATGTTTCGAACCCAAAATAATTTTTTTCTTTATGTAAAACTGGAGGTTTGTCTGATCAGGAGATGCATGTAGGTTATCATCCACTTGTAAAAGCTAGCAGCAGCTTAATTTTGTTGTTGTAAAATATCAGCCATTCTGAATGTACTTTTTAGTGTCCATCTTAGTTTATGTTTTGTAAGGAGAGTTTATTTCCAGTGCCTTGCTGAAGTATCGATACACTTTAAACCTTTTTTCACATTTTGGCACGTTGCGACCATAAACTTCAGGGCATTTTATTGGGATAAAAGAGAGACACAGTTGTGTCTCAGAGAGATACAATCGCAGTGCATAGATGTAAAGACGAAGGGAAGAGTTGTTTTATATTTTTGCAAAATGAAAGGAACATCTAAAAAATGTGGAGTGTATTTGTATTTAGCCCCTTTAGTCAAAACTTCATAGACTAACCTGTTGTTGCTATTTCAGCTCCCAGTATTTTGCAGTATTTCAGATTGGATGGACGTTGTCTGTGAACATCGAATTTGAAGTCTTGACAGTAAGAATCTTAATTGAATTTAAGTCTGGACTTTGACTGGTCCATCCTAGCACATTTTAGATTCTTTCACTACCTTGCTTGCCACTACTAACGTTAGCCGGTTCAGTGTACTCCAGCTTCCTTTGATGCACATCTTAAGTATATGTTTAGTATGTAAGATGCCAACGCTCACACAAAAATGCTATGGAAACTTGTATAAGGAGAGAAAAGAAAAAAAAAACAAGTTTATATTTATTAATCAATGTCCTCAATGCAATATTGAACAACCATAAAAAATAGATTCACCTTGGTTATGTAGATAATGTTTTATAACGTTTATACGCCATATTCTCCAACAAACATCTGATACCTTCACAGACTAGCTACATTTATACTAAAGCTGAATTAAACTCAAATAGACATATTCACTTAATGTAAGGATGGCTGGACAAATGGTGGCACACTTCTCACATGTTTATTGCTATTTAAAAAAAAAAATCTTTCCATATCTCAACTATGCACTGCTTTGTGTTGGTTTACAAGATGAAATTAATTGAGGTTTCCGACTGAAATGTGACAAAATATGAAACGGTTCAACTTGTATGGGTGCTCCTGCATGGCTCTTTACCTTAATAGACTTAAATCTTATCACTCGTTGGCAATATGATTTCTTGCTGCTATCTGAAACTGTAAAACTGAATCTAGCATCAAATGAAGTACTGTAACGGCTGGTGTGGGATTTTGTTACCATATACTAACAGGTGATGAATGAGTTAGTCTGAACTGAATGTATTCCATTTTTTAAACTATTTATTGTCACTGATAGCGCTAAATATGTTGACTTCTAAGGTGAACCTCGAAAGTGTTCTCTACATTAGATTGCATAGATGTCCCTTTTTACAGCTGTCACCTTTCTCTGCATTTATTTTGTTAACTGTGTGCCTCATAAAATCATTTAAAAAGCCCCGTAATGACTGAGGGACCGGACGTGCACTGCACAGTGAGACGTGAGCACCCCCATGTGGCGCAGACTGGCGAGAAATACCAGATGCTGAATGAAACTGCAGTGTTGTGACAAGAATGTTAATCATTAACGTTTGCCATTCACAGGCTTTGAGCCAATCAAATCACTGCATTTCCCTGACAGGATTTTTTTTTTTTAATTCACGCAGTATCACATGACTATCCCGTCAGCTTAAAGGAGAAGAGCGGCTCAGAATTGTACTCGCCAGTGGAATCATAAACTACACGGTGGAAAGAGTTTTATGAATGGATACTATTTTAAAGAAGCACTCCATGCTAAATATGAAGTATTATAATAAAATATAGATTCGAGAGACAAATCGGATTAATTAAAAAAAAAAAAAGAATTTATGCAATACTACTGTTTAATAAATGAAGGGTGATCTTTAAGTAATTAAATACCTTGGGACAAATGTTTTATTATACATACATGTGAAAGCTTTTAAAGAAATATAATCTCAGCAAATTAATCAGCAAACTGTGTGCTTCATGTGAGATTGTTATATATTTATTGAATACATTAGTTTTTATAAATAGTTTTTCAAAAGTATTGAACTTATATAATTCAGAAATTAATGCATGATCATTAAGATGAATTGGAATTTTTTATTAGTTTAATTATGCTTTTTAATCATTCAGTTTATGTGTTTTTATGAAGGATGAAAAAAGAACGGCTGGCTATATAATTGAGTTATTCATGCATTCATTAAAAAAGAACACTTATTACATAAACACTGGAGATGGTCTTAAATTATTTAATCTTTCTTTTTTTTAGGTTGCCTTATTTACTGACCATATCTTGAAGAAGATAAATGTCTTTTTTTTTTGTGTGTATGTACGACATTATAGCAAAAAAGGCGACAGGATAAAGAAAAATGTGTGGGCTTCATTGTGACAGAAAGCAAATAAATTAACCAGTAAAACACAATCAAAAGACAAGTCTCCCTTTATTTCCTCTTTATTAATATTCACAGACCAACCTAAATGTGAAACATTAATGGCATAACAAAAATGCACGACAGCTTTAGACCGATCCAATTCCTGAAACACACGGAGCATCTTAATGAATGTGGCTTAGCATTCAGCTGAAACGCTGCAGAGATCAGATGTTCATACCAGACTGATAGATTAGCAATCATGCAGCAGGAGAACCACATGCTCCAGAGCGATTCGACTGCACAGACCTGTTACATCACACTGTGTATCGCTGGCCTCGATGTTCCATGTGGGCATAAAGAGCTGGATTAAAAACTTGGATATGAGCTCTTCCCTATAAATAGATAGTACTACCCCGCTCCCCCCTCCCTCCAGCTCTGTGCGTTCGATCTGTTTCATAATCTAAAATGCTGCATGACTCACCGAGAGAGGGCAAAACTTACGAAATGGGCAAACCGATACAGCATATTACATCCTATCCAAACATAGACATGAACAAAGTACTCAGACACATAGAAGATGCTGGTATGATGCGGTTTGGATGACAGAATTTATTCACAGCATCCATTGCTTGACTTAGTAATAGTCAATTCAGGATGTGACTTTGGTAAATTATCACTTGAAATTCCTGATAAACTCTAAGTCAATAAAGATGTATTTAAAAATATAAGTTTCAAAGCTCTTTTAATCTAGCACAATAGAAAACAAAGCAGATGCCTGAACAAATTTTCATGTGTGTTTTCAAACACTCTACATTGTCAACTATCATACTTTTCAGTCAAAGATTGTTCCATAACTTTAGACCTGAAGTTTTACCTCACACGTGGTTTCAGTATTGGTCAAAGAGCACCAGGGTCAGAAGACTGTGGGGAACATTACCAGGTCAGCAGTGTAAGATGAAGTCAACATTTCTATTGTTTTTATGACCAAATGATTTTTTTTTTCTGAATCCTGAACTTGACCAGCAGCAGCTGGGGATATGAGCATGGAATGGCGCCTCGTATTTTCTAGTTAATATCTATATGCTCCACTAGCTCAGATTAAAGCACGTATTAATGTTAGTTACAGTAACTATGCCAATATTACACAGCTCCGCATTATAATGCCACCAGGTGATTCCGAGACCAGCCACGCTCTGAACAGATGCTGAGACCAAATCATTGTGTGGATGTGCCTTAAGTTTCTCCAGCTGAACAAAAACCAAACTAAAGTTATCTGGACCCAGATAGGAATTATCTATGGTCACTCAGCTTCAGTTATTACAGCTAAAAACTAGTGATCAGGCCTGAAATCTGGGTGTAATCATGGACCTATCTATCTATCTATAAAAATATTAGGAAAGTAGACGACTCTTAAAAAAAACCATGGTAGATCATTATGTTGCTAATGCCAGTCTTTCAGAGATCATGTACATCATGAGGCTGTTTTTTTTTTCTGTTGAAAGAAACTCTCTGAGCACGCTGGTGAAGAAGGAGCGTAAACATTAGAAAATTGTTTACCAGTATGTATGCTGCAATACACAATTATCACTGGCCTGATAAAAATACAGCACAATAAATAATAATAATAAAAAAAACAGTTCCTGTTATGTAAAACCTTTACTATTCAAAGTGATTGCGTAATCTGATGTTATGAGTCTTTACAGAGTCAAAATATCTTTTGAGGTCATCGCATCTGTGTGTTTTCTGTGAGGCTGTGATGACAGCAGCGACAGCCAAGTTTGCACTTACTTCTCCATAGACTGGCACACTGGTATGCTGAAGTGACTGGGGTAGACTAGCATATGGTGGAGGGCTGAGGCAGCCTTTAGTCACCCATATGGCCTAAAACATGTGGCTGACCTCTTTCCTATAGGCTATAGTTTAGCCTCAGCACAAACACAACATTCCCTCAACAAAACATGAACCTTAATCATATTCAGGCTCCCACAAGAATTCAACCAAATTCCACATATACAACATTGCAGTGGTTTTAATTACTATAAACTGTGTTTTTGTGTGTGTGTGCATGTGTGTGTAGGTGTGCGCGTGTGTGTGTGTGTGTGTGTGTGTGTGTGCTTTTTTACTTCAGGAACTCAAATGAAATATCTAAAGTGTAAAACCAATCTGTCAGTTTTCTTGTTTGCTTCCTTAAAAAATGTTCCCACAAAACTATTTTAGTTTTATCAGACCACATGACATGTCTAAAAAAAAATTAAATAATAAAAAAAAGTCTTTGTGAGAGCATTTGCAAACTGCAATTTAGCTGCATGTTGTGGTTTAGAAGAATGACTTCTTCCTCATCTGAGTGGCCTTTTAGTTCATGTTGGTAGAGGATTTGTTTCACTGTGCCAACTTAAGCAGTTCACCTGTTTTAGTTCTTTTTTATTATTGCTAATCATGGCCTCCAACTTCAAAGATCCAAATCCAAAGACTGCTGTCATAGAAAGTCTCTGTAGGTCATAGTTTTATTGTGATTTTTACAAATCCATTCAGATTCTTTCAGAAATTACACTCTAAAAATCCCTGCAGCAATGGATTTGTATTCATATGACATTGACAAATGTACATTATTTTTATGAGAATTTGTCTGAAATACCAACAACACAAAGGGAAGGAAACAGGTGCAGCGTTTTCAAATAAAATAAAATAAAAAAAATCCAGTGACATGGCCTTTTGACTTCAATCCTCTTTAATCTAATATCCTCAAGTAAAATCCAGTACAACTAAAAAGGCTTGATATGACTGGTAAGTAAAACCAAACCAAATATTGCTTTTCCTCTCAGTGCAAACATGTTGCTTTGTTTCAGTAAGTCAGAAATAGTATTGAACGTTGAAATAAATGTCATGTTGACAAAAAGAAAACTGTCAGGAGAAATAATACTGTTATGCTGTGTGTTGCTATTTTAGCAGATTTCACTGAAACGGATCATTCTGATAAATCTACCGTGCCAGTAGGCTGCAACATTTAGTTATATAACCACACTGAACTGTCTCTTTTGAAAATCCACACGTCATCGGATCTGGAAACAAGAGAAATGAGAGGTTAACATCAAGATCTCGGGGCAGACTGAATAATGAGCAGAAAATGGGATCACCCATCAGGATTGGACCCTTTTTGTCTCCCTATCCTACGGCTGCTCAGCTGCTTCTGTCATCCATATTTGCCTCAGTGGATAATTTCCTCAGCCGCAGGCCCCTTCAGTGCTCACAACAACACATCAAGTGAATTATTTTGCCACGGTGGCAGCGCACGGGAGATCTAGGTCATGCAGTCATTGCTCTGGGTTTCTTTCTTCCTTTTTTCTCCTGCGGCCACCTAAAGACATGTCAACATCCACTCATCTCATCCGGCTCCCACTAAACCTGACCTTGACATTGCCAGGTGATTTTTCCAGTAAGCGTTTGCACGAGCCTGTTCGAATGTTTGTGTTTTTTGTTTGTTTTTTTTTTTGCTTGGAGGTGCATGTCTGTAAGCCTTCCCAAGCAGGGCTTTTGTTTGTTGGAAGCTCAGGTATGACGAGGGTTTTTAATGAAAACGAACGATCCGCGGTCCACACTTGGGGCTCGCCTGCAGCTATGTGTGTATGAAAGAGGAGGGCAGAGCAGCACTGGAAAAGGATGTGGGAGGTTGAGCAGACTGAGAGGATAACACAGGAGGGAGCAGGGTGAGAAAGGGAGAAGAAGCGGAGGGGTGGAGGAGGGATGGATGCAGTGAGGGGCGCTGTGACGCACGCTCGTCGGCTTGTGCAAGGGCTACTGATTGGCTGCGGCAGCTGCTTGTCTGAGGAGCTGGGATTCAGGCGCTGCTAGGAGAGCAGATTATGAAGCGGTGCTCGTCCAGCAGCAGTCTCCTCTCATTGTCTCGATGGCTGCACACGCGCTCCTCATCTGCTCCCTCGCCTTGCTGTCTGCCCTCAGCCGGCCTGGGCTAACCTTCACTGAGGAAGAATTCCAGCCGGGACTCATCTATGACGAAGTGCCTCTGATCCTGGACAGAAGGTGAGTCCATCCTCACTCTCTACGGCTGTGAAGCAGCGGAGGGGTACAGGGGGGGGAAGTGGGGTTATGGGGGGGAGGGGTACTGGAGATGCACGCAGGGATGCTGGGATGCTGATGTGTGCGTCTTCTCTAAGAGGGCTTTGTGCCACCCTCGCCTTCCTTAGTTACAGCTCACCTTGGACGCATCTCGGATTGTGAATTCAATCATTCAAGCTGTGTTGGTATGTGTCGGAGAACGCTATAGGCTTCAAGGCTTTGTTTGTTTCAGTGTATGGGACCGCATCAGACGGTGCTCATCAATCACAGATGGGGCTGTTGTCTCTGTACAGTAATGCTGGTCTGGCAAGACAGCTTGGGCAGCGGGTCTTAAAACCTAGAGAAGGGAAGAGATGGGAACAGTGAAGAAAGAGGCTGATGGAGGATAACGGAGACGATGCATCTTTTGGGGGTGTGCTTAACAATGCAGCCATCGGGAAGGAATTCTGGTTTGTCGCCTTGGAAGTCTGATCTAGACCCAAAATGCAGGGCTCACAGGACTGTCACAAGACATTCAGGGCCTTTAGCACTGCTCTCCTGCTTGCTTACATAGACAACGCAGCAAAGAGCCATCAAACTGTGCCAAAGCCATGAAAGGCTCTTGAAATCATGCCATGGATGACAGCTCTCACAGTCCTCTGCTTCTAACCCAAAACAAGCTGCCTCCCCTGCTCTCATTTATTGCACAATTAAATCTTCAACACTTTTTTTTTTTTTTTGCAATTCCAGGTCACCAGTAATGACAATCAATTTCCATGCTATCATGGATATGGTTTTATTCCACGTTAATTAAGGTTTTATTAAATCCCGACTGACCGCTTTTACAACTTTTTACCACAGTTTATCAGAAAGAGAGAGAGAGAGAAAAAAAATGTGATAATTTCTCCTGGGACTTGGAGCCCATGTCCCGTTATCAAACTTTGTGCGTAACTCCTTAACATAACAGCTAACAGTCACAGGTCAGCACTCCAATATCAGCTCTGACTCACTCAAAGACGGTGTTATATAATGGCAATATTTTATTCCTTAAATATGAGATGCCTTGGAGGGAGCTGAATACGTGTTAGGAAAACATGAGTTAGAGGCTTACTGATGAAAGGCTTAGAAGACACCAGGGATTGCAGCTGAAAGAAACAGGCAAATTTCCTGTAGTAGTTTTTCTTGTGGTACTAGAATTTGATCATAGACGATATTTTAGCTTCCTAAAACTCTCGAAAATGTCCACTATAAAATGTTGTTATTCATCAACCTTTATTAGCTGAATTATGAAGGTCTGTTGTCGCAATGTTAGCAATGTAAATGAACAGCATTGTTGACGTGCTTTCAAGATGATAATGCAGTGCTCAGTCTTGTCTAAACCTGGGAGATAAAAGCAATATTTTACTCTAGAAAGTTTGAAGAAATAGGGAAACAAAACAACTTCAAACATGTGACATTCACAATGGTTATAAAACAACTTTATCTGAGTATGTTTTGAAAGAAGATGAACAAGGTCAAAATGTGGCTACAGATTAAAGGATACTAAGCTGTAATATCGTAAGCGACTTGTTCACACATTTAGGCAGTGACCATGCAAAGGCTCAACAAACAAAGTAGGAGGGCAATAAAAGAAACAAAAAACCCCATAAAAACAATAAGCCAACACCAGCCATTAATGTTGCTAACTTGATTTTCAGTAACAAAGTTGATTCAATATGTCCTCTTACACTTCAAAAACCATTCATGTCACTTAAGTGTGACCTACTTATTGAGATTGCTGCAACACTCTGAGTTGACTATGTCAGCCACAGTTGAAGAAGGTCTTTCTGGCATCTCGTATTTAAGGAATAAAATATTTGAACAATTGTCAACCAACCTTAAACCACCATAAGACATCAATAGACATCAGTCATAAAGACATCTGTTTAATTTTAAATGTTTTTTAAATGGAAGGCCTTTTTGGTGTCACTTCATCAAAATTGTACCAAGGAGGCTACCTTACTGCCACACCTGCTCTACCTCGGCTCTTTACGATAAATCTGCATGTGTGTCAAAGCATATCTGGCAACTGTTTTGACCAACACATTGCATAGTCAACAAGTGCTTAAATGCATCTTAAAACTGTTAAGTCCTTTTAAACATAGACACAGATTAAAGGGAAACCTATGGAGTTCAAGGTGACAGATTGTTTATTGATCTCTATTTAAAGAAAGATTAAAGGGTAAAACAACCAGCGGTTAATTTTAGCTCTGTTTGTACAGTCAACTGATAAAAACATACTATCTTTTAAGACTAAATACTCTTGGGAAATGCTATGATTCAATGCAGATGTGATCACAAGTATAGAGTCTGATCTCTGACAAACTGAACTCTATAAAGGTACAGAAGAAAGGTCATTGTTTTGTTGAGACGATTGATCAGCAATCATTAATCTGAAAAGGATTTAAAGTTTAAAAGACAACAAGCTTTTTCTAGTCATATTTAATCACATTCTTACTGAAGCATGCATATCTCGCACTGACAGGTTTGTAAATCTTACTCATTTAAAAAATTTTCTACTTATTAACATATATGCATACAGTCAAAAATTAAAGCCGCAAGAGCAGGTCCCTTAACTTTATCTGCTTTACATCCAAGGTGTAGAAAGATTTACGAGTCAAGTGCTTAACATTAGGTCTAATTTGAAACTGCAATCAAAGCTACACTGAAACTGGCAGCAAAGGTCTGACTGGCATCTCAGCGAACACCTAAATCTTAATCTCCGCTAACAAGTCTATTTATAAAACAGCACCTGCAGAGTGGGGGATTAAGAGGAGTTTTTGTAAGTCATTTTTTAGACCAACTACATTTTGTTCTGATATTTAATTTACACATTTATTACTCACAACTGATGCTAAATATGAGCTCCCTGCTCTTCAACGGCACAAAAAATGAAATATTTAAGATGGGTTTTAAATTTCATGAAGGGAAGCTAAAAGGAAATATGAGAACAACAGTACAAATACCAATAGAAACAACATTAAAAACCTCAAATCAAGTTAATTTTATTCAGCGGACATTATAGTGACATTACTGGATTTAAACAAAAGGTAAATGCAAAAGTCAGTCTAAATCTAGCAACAAAAAATAAATAAAATAAAAAAGTAACACAGCCTTTTACTCAAGTTCTGAATCAAATAAAGTGTGTATCCTCAGCAACCACTGCCCTGCATGTTCTAGGTGTTTCCCTTCTGCCACACACCTGAGATGAATAAGTGGTTGATTAACAGGTTTCCTCAGGACTTGATGGCTGCAGAGGAGGTCATGCGATTATTTGAATCAGGTGTTCTGGTACAAAGACAAATCAAAAATATGCGGGGCTTTTGCTCCCTCAGGTCCAGAACTGAGAAACACTACTTTAATGCAAAAGCATACTTAGAGTGCAACTGACAGATTTTAAGAAAAGTTGTATTTTCAGACTAACCTCTAGGATGCGCCGCCCAGGGCAAATAGCCTTATTACCCTTATCAAAACCCATAAGTGTCCTCGGCAATATTTTCTAGCTGTAAGATGCAGGACAGGGGACGAGTTCAATGGCTAAGCACTGTTACAGATGTAGATAGCATTTGTTTATAAGTTTTAAGAGCCCTTTTTTCTGCTCAACGGTGCACAACAAGAAGAAAGAGCAAGAGATCAGCTATCCGTCTGCTCGAAGAAGGACATTCAGTGAAATTGTATTGATTGTGAAGCCAAAAGAAGCCCTGTCATTAATATTTAAAACCCAGCACTTTTCTAAAATTTGTGACAATACAGTTAAAAGTCATTCTGCTGCTAGTATTGTGGATATCGTGCAAAGGAGGGGGGGGGGGGACTGTTTGCTCCTCAGTTGTGTGCACACATACTTATGGATGTGTGTGGCAGCAGGGAGATGAGCCAAGGAGTGGCTCTGGCTTGGCTTTGATTATGTAAAGGGCCTGCTCAGCACCCAGCCGCTGTGTGACAAACTGAACCAATGATGGGGGGCCCACAACAGCCCGTGGTTGCTGACCCTGCAAAAACTGGAACAAGAGCAAAACGGCTGGGCTTCGCATAGCTCTTGCATTCTCACAGTCCTGAGGCTCCTGCCAACCAGCTGAGACCACATAGGTGCACAGGAGTGATTATTTTAGCTAAGCTGTTCAACAATCACATTAAATCTAGGAGTCATGTCAGCGGTGTGGACGGTGGGTGAATGTGGTGGTGGTGGGGGAGGTGGGGGGTGTCAAGCCTCTCTGCAGCCCTGAGATCATTGACGTCTCAAATATCAATGCAGGCAATAAGTGCGCAGCGTCCAAGTTAGCCGCTATGCTGCTGAGGTTTCAGACACAAGCGCCTGCTGCCAAAGGTTTCATGGACTTGGCAGCTCTTTTAAAGACCCATGCTTACCCAGCATTCACCAGTGGAAAATATAAATATTTTCATTTATTACATAAATAAACTGTTATATTGTTACTCGGAGAATGGCACCGGCAGACATTCCTTAGCAAGGTATCAACACGCATGCGGGATAGCATGTTTCCCCAAACCTGCACACAGGCAGACACGCATACACACCCACACACATGCACACACACATCCCACTGGATTTAGCCAATCATGATGCTGACGCTGGAGTTGGCAGATGCACACTGGAATGTAGGCTGAAGAGCTTATTCGTGGCAACTGACAACACGGCATCTTCCACTTGGTCACGGACTGGTTCTCATTCTTCAGACGTCACCGTGCGACTAACATTACCTGTTCCAATGGGCTTAGGCTTTATTCCGATCGCTTTGATTTCCTCCACTGAGCAACTTGATTGTTCCACAGCTTTGTGGCATGCAATAGAGAAGAATTCTGAGTTTGCACTAGTATTCATACCAATTGAACTTGTTCACGTCTTATCATTCCACATTGCAAGCACAAACTTCTGTGTATTTTATTAGCATTTATATGATAGAGCAATACAGTAAAGTCCTGAAAGCTCAGGGAGAAGATGCGGAAATGTTTCAATCAAGCTCAGCCTTTAAGACAACATTCACAAGCGTTGAACATCTCACATAACAATGTCCAGTTCATCATTTCAAATTAAGATCAGAACAGCACAACTGGGCTATTCAGAGAAGAAGCCAGGAGGGCCATCGCAACTTGATAAATATAACCTGTTTAAAAAAGCACAAACAACAAAGAATGAAGCCAATGCTTACAAGAAGTCGTAAAAAGTTGAATTTAAGTTGCACGTAAGCCATGTGGGACAACAAACATCTTCTCATATGTATCAAAATAAAACTTCTGGCGCACATGCAAAATGGTTACTGTATTGGAAAATGAACAGTGAGCTTTACCGTAAACACACCATCCCCACGCTGGAAGACGGTGGTGGGAGCAACATGCTGTGCAAATACTTTTGTTCAGCAGGAGCAAGGAACAGGTTTATGAGAAGCTAGATATGGAGTGAATCTGGAATAAAATCTGTCTGAGTCTGCCAGACCTGAGCCTGAGGCAGATGTTCATTTTCTAGCAGGGCATTGACACTAAACACATACAGAGCTGCAAAAGAATGGATTAAATCAATACATACCCAGGCGTTGTGCGAGACCTAAAAATTGATGTCCAGAGCTGATTGAGCTTAGGCAATTTTGCAAAGAATAAGTCGACGGTTTAGATGTGCATAGATGCTGCAAAAGACTTGCAGTCTTCATTGCGCTGGATGGTGGGCCTACAAACTATTGACTCCAGAAGTTTAAATTAAAATTTTTAAAAATAGTTTTAACGTACTGTATGTGGTGCATTCCATCAGCTTGTTTTACTTTTTGAATTTGATCCTTCTAGTTTTTACACAAAGCACCACAAAGACGTTAAATGATCTAAACTTTCAGAATGGATAAAATTGTAATATATATAAACACATTTAATGTTGCATTTCGGTCAAATAACTTTAAGCTGAACCCAGACAAAAGGTTCAGCACATTTCCTGAACCTTCCTACAATCATTAGCACTTTCAGAGGTCAGGACCGATGCACTTGAACTATCCAGACTGCTGTAGCTTCTGACATCATGATTTAATCCCTTCACCTTGGTCAGGGCCAATGTCTCTCCACTTTTGGGATCCAATGGACGAGGCGTGTCCTCACGACTAATCCTGGCACCGAACTGCACATTATTGCCCAGGTAGATATTGCACTATGTGGGAGGATATCTGACATCCCTGGCAGACCACTGTAAAGCTGTGACTTCCAGGTACATCTACAAAACAATTTGCTAATTTTAATATTTAAATCAAAGCCTTAGTACACGAGGGAGAGAAATATCTGAACAGCTTTTAGTGACAGTATAAGCAGCTCTTGACTGTTTAGTGTACTCAGGCCTTTCAAACAAGATTTACTTGAAGGCAGCAAATGCAAGATGTTTGAATTCATTTTTTTTTTTCTTTTTTTTTTTTTGCTGCAGTTTCACTTACAATTTTGGTAGAAACCAACAGTAACAGATGGAAGTGATGTCTGGTGACTCAAAGTAATTGTTATTCCCAGTCCCACAGGTATTTAGGTTTACCTCCTACAAGCTCATTATTACTGGCTGTTGTACGGCGATTAGAGAACAAGCCCAGATGATCACAAAGGCCAGGCCAGGACAGACCACCTTGTCAGATCATCAGAGTGGCCATCACAACAAGTACAACTGGCCATGTCGGAGCCGCCCAGTAAGCCCATTGGCACAATATGTTTGTGATTAGACATTTAAAAAAGGATTAGGCTTAGCCTCAAGAGGTCCGTGCTTTGTGGGGTTTAGTCTCAGACAGAGAGTTGGACAGCTGGGGCGAACATGCGAAGAACAAGGAAATGGCTGGTCCTCTGTCACATGTGCAACATGTAGGTCAGTACAGCCAATGTCTGCAGTCACAACACTTCAGAAGTCTTACTCTAAAAAGTTTATTAATCCTTTAGTTCTCTATAAGTGCAAATCCCCTCACATTTTAAATGTGCCATTCTTTACTCTAGTGGCTGAACAAAGCTAAACAAATAGGCTGATCTTTAAAGATTTTCTTTCGAAGAACAAGTAATCCTGCAATTTTTTACATGACTCGCGGCATCAGTGTCGAACACATTAGATTTTAAGATTATATAACTATTTTTGGTTTAACATTAAGTCTACATCCCTTTTATAAAGCACGTAGCACACAGGCGCACAAATATTTTTAATTCACTTAGCTGGCACTTTATGCGTACATTAATACAATTACTGCCACTGCATCAGTATGTAAAGCCATATGTAATCAGTTTTGAATTGATGTCAAAATAATAAATGGACAATTTTTTGTTAATAAAAGATAATTATTTAGTTTTTTTTAAACTACTGGCTGTTACCAAGCCAGCGGTGTCCAAATCTTTTGTTTTGTCACATATGAACTGGATGCTTATGGTCTTATTTACTGTGAAATTAATGTGCACTGCTCAAAAAAATAAAGGGAACACTCAAATAACACATCCTAGATCTGAATGAATGAAATATTCTCATTGAATACTTTGTTCTGTACAAAGTTGAATGTGCTGACAACAAAATCACACAAAAATCATCAATGGAAATCAAATTTATTGGAGGCCTGGATTTGGAGCTACACACAAAATTAAAGTTAAATGTTCCCTTTATTTTTTTGAGCAGTATATATAAAAACATGGCTATTAAAAGAAACATTTTGTGTTTTACATTTTCACTTAAGAAGATTGTCATAAAAAGTCTTGGCATCACCTTTGCTTTTTAAAGTTGCGCTGATCACATGTGCTGGTGGGTCATGTTTGTCATATACTTTGCAGCTGACAAAATCATTGCAAAGGCCTCCAACGGCCACCGGGCCACACTTTGGAAACCCTACTGTGGGGAAGAATTGCGTACAGAAAATGTGTTTACCAGAAAAACAAAAATAACAATGAAATAAAAAACATTCCTCATCTTATCTTCATTGTATCTTCTGTCTTTTCCACAGCAAAGAGAATCCCCATCAAGCAACAAGAGTCACATCACGTAAGTAACTAATCCATTCTGACACAAGACCTGATTCAGTCTAACCTGCTGTGGTTCTTTTGACACTGACTTGCACAGATCTGATGAAAGCATTTGCTTTTTAAACCCCGAGAAATCTCTGCTACTTTGTAATTTGATCAGGTTTTCAAGTGGGGGCCTGTGTGCAACTCGAACACCTCAGTGCGATGCTGGCTTGTGTGTAGCTATATTTACGCATTGTGACACAAAGGCACGAAGAATCTTTTTTTTTTTTTTTACACTTCTTGAAAGGCATGACGGGTAAAGATGTATCTGGAACAAAATGAACGGTGTTTGTAAACACTGAACTTATTCTGAAGTAAACCAGTGATGAGTCAGAGGGATGACGCAAACTACTAGAAATAGATACGAACCAGAGTAGTGAGGTGCATGAAGGTCTCTTTGTTCTTTGCTTGCATGTGCTTATGTGTGCACTGCCTATATGAAGTCATCGCAACTTTTATAAGCATACAGCTTTCTCCAATAAAACACTTCGAATCAGCTTAACCTGCCCAGCGATCTTAACTCCAATCATGCGTTTGTTTATTTTCACTTTCAGGTACAGATGGAGAGTATGGCCTGGAAAGCGAAGAGGTGTTTTTGACGCCTGAAGATGAAAACCCACTCAGGAGAATACTGCAGGTAACAGTGCTCAGTGTTCTCCTCTCCCCCGTCTGCTGTTCAAACACATGCACACGCACTGGAACACACAAGCAAAACTGAGCATGCTCACTCAGCCACACTGAATGACCTTGGATGAAGGAATAATGTTTGTCTCATATTCACCAGAGGTAAAACATCTTTGCCACCCACACACAGGACTCCTGTGACTGAAAAATTCAATAATATTCCACAGTATGCCTCGTCTGCTTGTGCATGCAGGCAAATATGTCATAGATTGGTGAGTCCTGCTCAAAGCACCAATGTTTTTTTTAAACTCGGTTTGCTTGTGCTTGTGATTTCAGCCATAAAAACCCAGTTTTATCCCAACACAAACATTTTGACTTCGCCTTACATTTTCTGTAACTATCTTATGCACTCTTTGTGCAAACAGATTAAAAATATCTAAAGGGGGCAGTTTGTCTCTGCCAACTAATGTCAGTGCTTTCTCTGCCACACCATCATATGCAAATTTAGAGAACCCCTGCTTTCCACATGCTGCTCTGTCTCCATTTAAGATTCAGGTGGTGGGGTGAATACTGAACTTTACACATGGCTCACATTTTATGATCAGACAAGCTGGCAAACTTTGAAAATGGCCATTCAAATTAAATATCACAGCATGAATAAAACTAAGGCAGTGCTGGTTGGGAGTTGTAGGATTGTAGGATGTGTGATGTAGAATGCCCTGATTTAAGCAGCTCAAGACATCTCATGCTTATCTAGATTGGACAGAGAACGCCTGTGAACAGTCCTGCTACAGAATTGTTTAGGTTCTGGACTTTGACTGGACCATTTACACAAAAAGGACTCCGTCGCACCTGGAGTGTTCCAATCTGGTTCACACTATGTGGGATTAGACCTATTCATTAATAGTTCTAGATAATGCTGTAACGTCACTGCCCTGCTGGAAGGTGGACTTATTCCTCCATTGTTGGTCGTTTGCAGGCTTCTTTAGGTTTTCTACTGAGATTGCCCAGTATTTAGCTAGATCTAGTATTTTCCTATCAACTCCCATCATATTTCCTGTCTCTGTTGAAGAAAAGAGTCTCCACAGCATAATACATGAGGCTTCTTTACTGTGGGTATGGTGTATTCAATGTGATGAATTTGCCAGCTTGGCATTTTGGTTTTAACCAACAAAGTTTCCTGCGCTTTTAGTCTTATAGGACTGTTGCAGTTCCTCCAGTTACCATGAGCTTCTTGTCTGGGTCTCGGATTAAAGCCCTCCATGTTTGCCCATTGGCCTGTCATCTTAGGAAACACTGTCAGACTTCAAAATGTTGGTTGCTTTTTACTAATATTCTCTAAAAAAAAAAAAAAAAAAAAAAAAACCTGAGATATTCACAGAACAGTATTTATACTAGTTAAACGTAGATTTCTAACTAGGCACATCTGAATCGAGTTTGTTGTACTTGAGATTGTTTGGAGGTATCAGAATAAATGGGGTTGAATATAAACATGTAATACTTTTACCATCTGTTCCAATTAATTATTCCAAAAAACAAATATCCTTTGGCTTTCACTTCAAAAATATGTGAATCTGTTGATCTGTCGCCTAAAATAGCCATGAAATGCACTGAAATTTGTGATTGCAACATGAGAAAAAATGAAAGAGTTCAAGGGACCGGAACACATTTGCAAGGGACTGTATGTGCAGGTCTCTGTAAGTAATTAAAAGAATAGTGGGTTGCCTTCAATAAGATAGTAAGCTAATGGCAAACAGTTGTTAAGCTGGATACAGGTTTTATTGTCATTGATTAATACTGTTTGTTTGTATCTTTGCAGCCTTTTAAATGGCATCAGTCTGGGATGTCTCTCAGTAAAAGGAAGTTGCTGCAGTCTCTGATGGGGCCTTATGGGCCGCTTAGTGTGTCTTACAATGGGAAGCCTTGCATTCTGTTTAAGGCAAAACGGTTGGCAATCCGCTACAGGAACCACACGTTCATTGATCTGACTGAGAGGGTCTTCAACCCCAGCTTACCTGTGGACACTAAGGGCTCGATCTGCACCAAGGACAAAGCAACGTAAGTCCCTTCCCAAAGCAACAACTGTGCCAAAAGAATTTCTTTTTAAAGGTGGATCGCAAAACAAGATCAATATTTATTGTGTTCAAATATCTACAGTGCAGACATGTCTTTAAATATATAATGCTTTGTGTCAGTTGAGTTAAATATTCTGCTATTGGTTTTATCTCCCACAGACTTTCTTTAAGATTTGGTGACGTTGAGGACTTACGAGGTCTAGTTATCAGGTAAAAAGGCAACGCTTAATTCAAACACGTTTGATTTTTTATGAATCTCCTGAAACCACATTAGAATGCTTGCAAGTACATAAGTATAACTAACTACACTTTCTCCTTCAAAAGGCTTCAGATGTCCAACACTTTTTATGAGGCAGCTGGTCAAAACTGGTTCACTCTAGACAGCGTTCACATCCAGTACAACTGGACCCAGGAGGCTACATTCAACGCCAGTGAGGTCTACGCTCCTGCCACTTCATCCTACCATTGCCAGCACGTCAGCAGCCTGCACAAATATGACACCCTGCTAGTGCCCAGCTCCCACACTGACACATCCGCTAACTGGCACATAACTTTCACTGATTTCCAGGTACACAGTTGCACAAGGGGCACAACCTCTGTTGTCTCAACTTGTTTAATAGTGTTTGCATGGTCCGTTTTGGTTTCATTGTTTTTCCATTTTAGCTACAGAGGTGCACGTGTCTGTACGTTAGCGAGCTGGTATCCTTTTAATGTGTAGTGTGTTGGCTGTCAATCTGTCAGTTGGCTGTTTGTCAGTCTGTTTTATTTATTTAGCCATCTGCTCAACTGTCTCAACCTGTCCATCTGTGTAGTGTGTCTGTGCTTGGTAAGCCCAGTAAGAGCCAGTTGTCCTATTTGCTTCAACCTAATCTTATCTATCCGCCTTACTCTTTGTTCTTCCAGATTCAGGCCTTCAACGTGCAGTCAGAGAAGTTTGCGTCTGCCAGTGACTGTGCTACTTTCTTAACGCCAGCTATTCTGATGGGTCTGGTGACGTCGTTGATCCTGCTCCTAGTCTTAGCCTATGCCCTGCATATGGTGGTACACCTCAAGCACATTGACCGCTATGAGGAGCACAAAGCCACTGTCTACTTCCCCCGCAGTCCTGAGGCAGAGCTACCGGACAAAAACAGCCTGTGAAGGAGGACGATGAGACTGAGGATGATTGTGGGGAGAGACTGGGGAAGAGGAAGCTAAGAATCAAGGCTGCAGTGACTACAAGAGTGAAAAAGTATCTTCAACTGAAATTTCATCAACTTAATTACAACTTTGCCTGTCCTTGTCAAAAGCTAAGTCTTAACTTTATTAGGTAAATGCAAAGTGTGGCCGGATACTTTCCCTTCTCTCCTCACTGACTGGCATCTCCTGGGAAAGTCCAGGCCTCTCCTAGAGATGGCTTGTTGGTTTAAAATCCAAGGTTCGGTGTCTGTCACAGGATGCTGAAGGGCAACGACTTGCACAGGTCTTTGTCCCAGCCGGCCCTTAAAACAAAAGGCTCACAGTTGCAGCCAGTACAGCTAACTCAAATGCTCCAGCTTAAGTGTATGTATTACATGGCTCCAAAGTGTCATACTGCAAGCAACCATCACCAACATTGTCCTTCCAGCTTTCATTGCTGTAAACTTTGTCTAACACCGCTGCAAAAATGGTAAACTTAGAACAGCCACTTTTCTAGCTGAGATAGCCTTATTAGCTGCATGTCCTAATAGGCTGGTGTTCTCGGGCTAGCACAGTGTTTCCTAATAAGACCGACCCAGATGGTTCTCCTGCTTGAGATTTATCATATAATGAGATATGGCACAATGTAAAATGATATTGGGAAGTCTTTTGGTGGAAACACAACAGAATTATTAGGAACCACTGGTCTAACATCCGGCTGGAATGGATGAACTAACTTTACTGGCCCGTCGGAGCCTCTGGCCTCTCTCAACCCACCCCTGAACGAGACTGCTGCTTGGGACTTAACTGTGAAATGGCCTTCTACAGACCAGACAAGACAAAGGGGATTTAACAAACTAGTACAACATTTGTTAGTAGCAGAAGCACTAACAACAGACTTTTAAGAGACTACACAAAGAACTATGCTGCAAAAAGACGGCCCATCCATGGGCATAGCAGAAATGCAGGTTCTTGGGATGCAATGGCTCATCCGAGTCACTTGTTTGAACAAAGGAGGCTGTGGGTCCTCAACTGAGACTGCTCAAACTGACTGCCAAAGTGAAGCCACAAATGTGTTGCCATAATATATGGTCTGAAACAGAGTGAGACAATGTGAAAATGAAAGTGAACCATTACAGCTATGTAAAAAGAAAGAAAAAAAAAGAAGAAGAAAATGCATTCATGTACAGAAATGTCACTCTGCGGAGGTCTTTTTTTTATATTCTGTGTAATCATAAAAGCTATTAGGTACAGGTTGACTATGCTAAAACTCATAACCAAAAGGATATCCAGAGCTGTAAATATAACATCTCTCTAGGATCATAGCTGTTTACTATCTTCAAATAATGCACAACTGATAGACGATACAATTGTAAAATTGTTCTACTGAGATTGGTAAACATATCAATGCATATGATTTTTTTTCTACAAGGGTGAACATGTTACATTTCCTGTGTGTTTGTTTTAAGCTGGGCCAAAATAAGGTTCAGTTTTACCTATCTGTAAATTATAAAGCAAGATTCCTATCATAGACGGACATCACTACTGAATGCCGTTTAGTCACTGGGACCTATAGATGCCATTATTACGCCAGAAGCCTCATTAGCAACAGTTACAGAATCAATGAGTCATTATTACTGACAAAAAAAAACACTCAGCATGACAGTAAATAGATATCTTAACATTCGATATGGCAGTTCTGTCGGTTTGTAGCGGTGTGAAATGTGTTCTTTGGTCATAAATGTATCCTACAATCGACTGACTGATTGGAGGCAGTTTGTCCAAGGACTAACTGGTGTAAATGAACAATAAAATGATATTCTGAGGGATATATCTGCTGTGCTTCTCTGGACCATATGTTTATTTTTAAGTTTTTTTTCTTTATTTGTTTATTCTTAATGGTTTCCATGTAAATGTAATTTTATTAGAGCTTTGTTTCTCAGTGAGAAAAACTATATAAAGGGGATTTGACTTCAATGAATGCCACAAAAGTGAAGAGAGTAATAGTATGTATGCATGGGAAGAGTAGGGCTTTTCCAAAGAAAATTCATATTGTAAAAAATATATGAATATATACACATAATTTGTCAGTGCAAGTTATAAAACAACAGAACAATAAGAAATGTACATTTCTTATGGAATAACGGCTAGATTTACAGAGCATCAGCTTCTAAATGGTTGAAATTTTCAACTAATTTAAACAGTATAGTGATAATAGCATTTGTCTCTTAAATCTATGGTCAAAATATATGCAAGGCAAAAAAAAAAAAAAAAACCCTGAAAAAAGGAAGTGAACTGTCAATGTATAAACACTAAAAACTAAAGTTGTAATGGCCCTACAGTTACACCAATGAAAACATTTCAAATTGTTTCTGCATACACCCTAACAAAACAAACTCATCCTTCTTGTTGAAAAATAGTGACACCTAATGGTGTGGAGTAATACTGGAATCAGTATAAAAATCCATTCTCTACCGGAGCACCAGTAGAAATAATAAGACCATCACCAGACTTCACTTCTTGCAGTGATATTTGTTCACTATCACTGCCAATGACATTGTCTGAAAAGGTGAAACTTGAAACTATTTTGTTGTTGTTGTTTGTTTTTTGCTCATTTAAGAAAAAAAAATGTCTTTGGTGAGTCATATTGTGACTGATTGTTTGTGAGCAATCTAGTTAATATCCATTTTATTCACCTATTTCATATAAATATTTGATGACATTTTTTATATGCACTTCATGTTTGTGCATATTTGGAGCTTTCCAAACTCATGGCACGCGAAAGAAGCTCCACCTGTTTTCTGCATCACATGTCACCAAAACTTGTAAATGGCTGTCTGTGTCCCAGCTATTCTCCCACTCACTGAACATCATCAACTCCTCCTTCAGATCTGGTTCAGTCTCCCAAACTTTCAAGCTGGCTAATCCCACCTCACTTCCAATGATTTGCATGAATAATTTCCACTCATGTCGCAGCACAGAAACAGCCCTCCTCAAAGTGACCAATGATCATATGTAACCATGTCAATACAATAACCTATTAATAGGAGCAGGTCAAGCACCACAAAAAAAAAATGCAAAAATAAAAAACAAACTGATGCAATAATGACCCCTCTCCTGGAAACTCAAGAGATCCAAGGAATGAACTACAAACATTTCACAGACAGACAGGAAAATAAAGCACTTTAAGAGCTATGTTATTATTCTGACGGGTCAAGACAGTTTGAGAAGCAACAGAAATGTTAGCTTGGTGGTTAAAAGATATGCAGCAAAACAGAGGAAAGAAAAATCCATGTTGATCAAACTTGGATCAGCAATAAAACTGTTCAATCCTTTGGTGTAGAATAAGTGAATGCTTCCATTGAGGACAGAAGAAGAAAACATAATTTAAAGTTATAAATTAGCTCAGGATGTATGGATGGATGGGTCCTGAGAAAGAACTTCAAACAAGCAGACTGAAGCAGATTAATTAATAAAACCATAAAAGATTACGCTGTTTTTCTAATTTTACTATGTGAAAGTAATTAAATAGCAGAAAATGTCATAGGCTGAATAAGTTGTACATCTCATTGAATTGGAATAACAATGAGGTTCATTCATCAGTTTAAAACGATCTTTTGAAAATAACTACTTATAAGCAGGTAGTAAACATATTTCTCACTAATCCCATTCATCTGTATTAAATCTATTGTTTTTATTGTTTTGGTTTAATAGTTCAATATTTGAAGCAATTATATGTAGTGTTTTCATTAGCTTTTGTGAGAAATTGAAAACTGAGTTGATTAAATAAATACATTTCCAATAATATTCAAATTCATTGAAATGCACACATTGAATCATTTTATAATATTTTTGGGAAATGTAATGTTATACTCCATCCTCTAGATGTCAGTATACACATGTGTCCAAACTTACAGCTTTCTACATGATGCAACCTATTTATTAATTCTACGTTACATGCTCATCTTGTTGTGGAAAAGCTAGTGAATTTAATTACTTTTATTTGCTGTTGAGATGGTTTGTAACTACAACTTGTAAGTTCAGTAAAAGCTTAAATGATTTCAATTATCTGTGCATATTACACCGTGGCAGTGCATAAACATCCTAATAAAAAGAGCAAACAATGTACAAACTATGGTACACAGATTAAGCAATGTTCATATATAGCCTTCATATATAACCCAATTTTAAGTTGCATTTTCAGTTTAGCTGGAACCATCACTGGATCAAACATTTCAGTGATTCATACTTCTTCTTTACCGTCACATTTCAGGCAGAACAGAAGGGGTGGTGTTTCGTGTTTGTTGTTAATCTCTTTCCTGTGCAGAACTCTACAGCTCGGATCCTCAGAGTCCTCAAAGCTGGGAATTCAGACTTTGTGGATGCAGCCTGTGCAGCGACAGATAGGCCCGCCTGTTTTATATGTAAAGCTTCCAGTCAGAAAGCACAGCCCATAGGGTCCTCACACAACTCCTTTGTTGAAGAAAAAAACTTTTGCAGCTTGGCCCAATCGTCTAGACGGCTTTTGACGGAGGCTGCACAAGGCAGTGCACGGGCACTGGGTGGGTTGGGTTTGACCTTTTTCTGATTCACTAAATATATGTTCATTACAAAGCTGCAACTCGGAGGGCATCAGGCACAGCTATTTGACCGACCTCTTTTTCTTTTGCTTTTAAACACTTTTTTTTCTGCCTTTTTCAGTACCGTTATCAAAGCATATATAATCAAAAAAGATATATTTCAAAAGCCAATAAGCAATTTTAAAAGACCTTTGTAATAGTTCCATGTTGAATGGATATGTGGCTGCTTAGTGGCAACAGAAAGAGGATAGAGAAGGAATTTTTAGAAGGATTTACAAGGATAAGATTCAAGAGAAACTGAAAACAGTCGCTGCCTCTGAGATCATTGGAATACTAAAACTAATGAATGGAAGCAATCCCAACTCAGAAAAAAATGACTCCACATAGTTAAAAGCTTAGAAAAATATTTTGAGTCAAAATCAATAGCAGTGAGCTAAAAGTCAATCCACCGAGATTGTTGCAGCTATTGTTTGTGAGCATAAAGTTTATTATGTTACAATAAAATGGCCTTCTACAATAGTTTGCAGTTCATGTAGATGATGTCTGCAGATTATGTTAATTGATCATGTGAAATGATTCTTCTGAATGTGTATAGCCACAATAACTAGTTTGAGCTAGTAATTAGTTTTGGTGGTGCGGTTTGCTGCGTTTTCACAAATACATTGCCATTTAGTCAAAAACATCAATGAGAAGAACAAGAACAGATAGTGTCAGAAAACGTGAGATCTATACAACCACGGCCTGACTACACTGGGGACTCAGTTGTTGGGAGGAACATGCTGACAGATATATGCATGTCAGTTTCAAAATACTTATGGAAACTGGAGCAGAATTATCTCCATCTAACGTCGACCAAAACTCGAGCGTCTCAAATTGCAGTTTTTTCTACAATGTGGCAAATTAAAAGCAGACTAATTTGCCTAACCCTAACCCCTAACCCTAACCCACAATGGGCTGCTCACCTCTAGGTTACGAGTTTGTGAGGTTTCCAAGCTTCTGCTCTCAGAAAACATTTTTCTTGACTTCCTCCACCTCACCATCTAAATCTTAACTTTATGACCTCAGATTCAAGCTGGAGACTTTGATATGGAAGCTTTTATCTTTGGTGAACTGTGTGTTATGTATTGCTCAGTACTCCAAACATAACATATTAAGCGTTTGGTCAGTTTCTGCTGTATTGTCAGGTGCTTTTTATCTTTATAAATATTTTTCGACATTAGACATAAACTTAACTATCATTCGGTTGAACCTGATTAAAAAAGAATAGTTTTGAAAAAAAAAATGGCTCTGTGTTTTTAGCTCCTATATAGGCTTAAGCCAAGCAATGGCAGACAAAATTACCACCTTTTCCTCACTTTTGTCATGTACTACTTTTAACTTGCATCATTTGCTGCTATTGCTGCTATTAAAGGCGCAGTATTATGTAGCTTCCAGTCACATAGTGCCACTTTATAGCCCAGCCAAGTAATTATGTTACCTTCAGTTGTTATAAAATGTTGCATATATCAAATATAAGTAAAGAAATTTGACTTTGCAATTTGACGCTTTGAAATTGGTCTCTATGTTTTTAAGAAGCTCCTGCTCTTTCTAACAGTCCTCCTTCAGCATGTCATCACAACAATGCTCCTCCATTAAACCAATTACAACTGTTCTTAGAAGCATTGCACTGAGAAGTAATCTGTATGATGAGCTCAGGAGATAAGCAGTTCCACCTGGTGTTTGCTAATTGCTGCTGCTGCTCCTGCTAGTCTGAAGGAACTGAGTGGTGAGGCAGGGGGAAAGGTGCTCTGAGAGGCAGAAGATCAGCTGGGAGACTGCAACATCGAGGTGGAGCTGTGTGGAAAAGGTGAGAGCAAGCATTTTAAGCGACAGCAAATATTTTAAGCTGTCACAAGAGATTTAAGGATTCTTCAAGCATATGTAGACTCCAGGTATATTTTTGAAGAGGCAATAACATTATAACATGATATAAAGCTCAAAAAAGTTGACATGAAAGTTCACAGTTACATAACACCCGCATTCCCCCCTTTGAAATATAGATAATGAATATAGATAATATGCTCTGACTCAGCACTTCCTACTTGGGATTATCCCGGTGTGTCAATCACTGACTCATCCCAACAGGAGTACTTTGATGTACATAAGAGCTTAGTGAGTTGCCTATTAATTGAACATAACATTAGAGCCAATCATAGCCTCCAAGCTCCTCATCCCGTATCTACACAGCTGCAGTGAATGGCCTCATTTTAGCCTCTTGGGCGTGTTATCATTGCAAATGAGTTGGTTATCAACAAAACAGCAAAGTCTATGGAGCTCAGACTAATAAACAGTCCTAGTTGGATGTAAGCACTTTATGTTGCTGTACAGAGAGTTATTTTTGCTTAGATGTAACATTTTTTATATATTTGCTTGAAGACTGTGGAGTCTTATTTTCACAATATAGAAACGTATATAAAAAAGGTTTCTTTAGCAGTGCTTGGTCAGTTTATTTTTCAGGTGGTTCAGGGTAACATATTCAATTTGTAACAAAGAAAGCTGACAGGAAGACCCTATCTAGTTATGCTCCCTTGTGCTGTAATTTCCTGTTACATGGGGCATTGCCTTGGTTCTTTAGGAAAACATTTTCATTTTGAAGAATAAATTAAAAACATACATTTTAATAAGGTGTGCTTAGAATTGGCCAATGAGACCCGAGGAAAAAGATAAAAAGGAGATTGTACATCTGAAAAAGGCTGAGGACAGGAGGAGGGAGAATAATAAAGAGAGGACGAAGAATAATTGAA
This sequence comes from Poecilia formosa, assembly GCF_000485575.1. Lineage (NCBI taxonomy): Eukaryota > Metazoa > Chordata > Actinopteri > Cyprinodontiformes > Poeciliidae > Poecilia > Poecilia formosa. Next base: position 852,545 of record NW_006800171.1, read on the forward strand.
GGAAGAAAGGACTTGTAACAGCAAGTTACATTTTATTTATTCATTTTTAATTGAAGTCACCAGAAAATGTAAAATGAAATTGGATGCTCTGGGCAAATCGGTCGGTAGCATGCTCTGAATGCAATGCAACACACAGGTATGATTTTTAGTCTGCTGTGCAAAACAATGCAAATACTACATCTCGACTGGCTGCCTGTTATTCCACATAATGAAACTACCTATCCAATCAAGCATTTTTCTATGCAATCAGGTAGCTGCTCGAGGCATTTCAGAGTTTCTTTGAAGATTGAAAACAAAATTGACAAGCCGACTCAATAACAAGTCACACTATCCACAGTTTTATATAGTGTTTTTTTCTTCTTACTAGTCAGAAATTCACCACGCTTCCAACGACTTCAGACATGTCCTCATTTCTTGAGTGTAGGCTATCTGTGTCGTTCATTTAGACAGAATGTCTATGGTCAAGACATTTGGTGAATAATTTTTAAAATTTGCAGTTAACTTGTAGAAATTAAATCTGATCCTTTTTCACATGTGTATCAGCAGCTTGAATGATTTATATGAAGATATATACCGTTAGATTAACATTTAACAAAGCAGTAAAGCCAACATGTCTTTATTGCATGGTTTGCATTAGTTAGTTGCATTGGTTAATATTTATTGTTATGGGTCAGTATCATTGTGAGTCCTTCTCGTCCATCAACTAATTTCCATTTCATAAATGGACCAATCTCCTGATTCTTATCTGTTAGAAATGGAAATAACTGGTTCATAATTGGTCTTAAGCACAATTCCATTCACTAATGTTTCTTCCGATTCTTGAGATTTTATTCGAGGCAAATTCATTCATCTTTGGTGTTTTTTAAGAAAGCCTGAAGGAAAACATTGACACCAAAGAAATCCCTCTGCTTTTTTCAAAGAATGATTTTTCCCTTTTTTCTCCATGTTTGAATATTTGTTTTCACTAAATCTGCACTGATAATTATCATGTAGCCTTAAGTGCAATGCTGTAAACTTAATTAATGTGGCTACAAAACGTTGAGGCAGACAGACAAACAGACCTTGTTGTTCTCACCCTGCAGCTGCTGGAGATATTGGTTGACAGTGTCTACAAAGTTAAGAAAAAAAACCTGCTGTTGTGCATTGACTTTTTTTTTTTTTTCAATAAAATATAATGACATCTTCCTGTTGCATTACCATGCCTTCCACACAGCAAAGATGAAATCAATAAAGCCTAGTTGATAAAAGAATGGTATCATTGTAGAGATTAGATTGATTGATTGATTTTTTTTTTTATTTTCTTCCGTTTGCTATGATATTGGGAACACAATAGGTAACAGCGTTTTTGGTACAGCCTGCTCACCAAAAATTGTCTGTGATTACAGCTTTTAGAAAACGAAGAACAGAAAATAAGGGCTCTGTCGGGCAAATTGAAATGATGTGAGACTGGGCTCCTACAGTTGACTAATGTCTGTTTAAAATGACTTTTCTTATTCTTACCTAAAGTTTTGTGCAGGGCCTCACTGCATGAACACTCGGTATGACAGATTGCTGCTTGTTATCAACTCATTGCAATCAGTTGTCCACTGTTGCTACATGCTGGTTCAGGAGGAGAGACTGCTGCAAAGTCAGTAACTTGATGTAATCAAACGGGTTTCCTAAGATAGAACACATTTTTTTATCAGTTTGAATAAAAGACTGTACTTAAGTGCTTTGCAATCTGTAGAATCAAGTTAGAATGAATGCAATTTAATACAAATCTGAATGAAAATCGGACTCATAAAACATTTCTCTATATAAATTTAATGTGTCACTTTTGCTGTGAAATGGTGCGGTACAAGTAAACAGAACTAAATTGAATAAATTGAGATGTATTTTCTGAATGCAATTGTTACAGATACACAGAAACCCTAATAAAAATTGCAGCTATGTCTTTTATAGCAGTTAAAGTTGACGGTACTGAGTTAATCTCCTACATTAAATATGGCAAATTTAGTCTTCCAGTAAATCAGACTAAATAGTAAAGCCCTGTCTTAATAAAATTTCTGAAAGCCTCTGAGGTTTGGAGAGAACAAAACACTTCTTGAAGATCATGTTTGGCATAAGGTGGCAACCTAAATGCAGACACCCAGTCGAGAGGTGATGGTAGTAAGTTTAATGAGGCAAGAGCACAGGTTAAAAAGTGGAGAGCAGAAGGTATGCAATCCAGCACCGACTGACAGCCAATGAGGAGCTTACGCACTCAAATACTGGTGAGTTGATTACTGGATGGAGAACCAGTGGCTGATTAGTAATGGGTTGCAGCTGAGAGATGAGACTAGAGAGAGAAAGAAAGAGAGAGAGAGGGAGAGAGAGAGAATGGCAAAGGGGGACGAGGGAGAACAGAGGAACTAGGAAAGTGAAACTGAAGCAAATAACTATCACAAGGATCTAAATAGGACATTTAAAATAAGACTGAACTGAACAAGGCTGAGCAAATCACAAAAAGGAGTAAACCGATTGGGAAGACATACTAAGTGAAAAACAAATCCAAAACTCAAGTACTGAATGAACTGAAAGAATAAATAGGCTGGAGGGGAACAACAACAACACAAGCTGAAGTCTACAACCAGACGGGATATGACGGGCACACACCAAAAAGACATGCCACACTTTTCAGATTTTTATTTGTACAATCTTCACATTTGTGCACTACTTCATGTTGCTTTACTACAAAAAAATAAAAACAATAAAAAATCCGCAGAAATGAAGTTCTTTACCGTACTGAGACAAAATGAAAAGAAAAACTTAGCAACGGCAAAGAATGCTTTTGTGAAACACTGTACACCAGCTGTTTTACGCAGATGTTTGAGCCACATTTGTCCATTTGGATATCCAAGCATTAGACAGAGCCACATGCTGGGCTACTGAGGCAAACTTGATCCCCTCCCAGTGCTTTGTCAGAATCCCTGCTTCTTTGTGAAATGCAATCCATCACATAGGGTCCGTCGCCTGGGGGCTCTCAACGTCTTTCCCAACCCATATGCCTACACACACTACCAGTGCCACATCACTACTGCAAAGTGCATTTGGCATGCTTTAATGCAGCAGAACTGACTTATCTTGTCCTTCCCTTCTTCTTCAACCAAGAAGCTAAACACCCCCACTTTTTTTTTTTTTTTTTTTTTTTTTTTGTCTGTTACTTTTTCCTGCTTCTCTCCTCCTATTATTCCTGCACTTTAGAGGCAGTTCCTGCTTCGGTGAACTGACCATACAGTACATGACTTGATCTGACCTGAAAGCTACAGGCTACAGCTATTATTGCAATATTAGAGACCAAGAGTGAGGAAATGGAGATAGGCAGGCGGGCGGGGAGGGGGGGGACAGAATGAGTCAGGCAATCCCAAGTATGGCGTAATTCAACAACAATGCCGGAGCCGTCACCAGCCCCATATCCTGAGGTTCTGAGAGGACGGAGAGAAAGTGGGGTTTTGTGAGGGTGGGAGAAAGTGAGGGAGGAGAGGTTAGTCCCATCAGTCAAGAGGAGAAGGCGTGCATTTGTGCGCTGCATCGTTTGATGTTCTCCCCGGTTTCTCTCCCTCCACTTCATCCCGAACCTCCAGAGTAGCTTTTCCAGAAACCGGGGTGGGCAAATCAAAGCGACTAAGAGGACTCTCGTTTTGCGGGAGGAGTCGAGGTCGACTTAGTGTCTGGAATCCTAACAGTGTGCGGCACACCGGTCAGCGAAGCCTCGCCGGTCACTTCGCTGTGGATAAGTCACTCAGCGGGAGCCCCGCCGTTCGCCAAAGACGCGTCGCTTATCTGCGTCCCGCACCGGCTCATAAAGCTGCCCCACTGTCATGAATTATTCAGCCAGTCAATACAGGTGACTCCAGTGTCCCTCTTTTTTTTTTATTTATTTATTTATTTATTTTTTTATTTCTACTCGTTACTGAAGTCTTTGAGAGTGGCAGGAAAAGACAGAAACTAGCATTGTGCGCGCAGGAGGCGGGTGTCGGTGTCAAAGATGCAGGTGGGTCGGTGCTGTGTGGCTTCCAGCGTTTGGTCTATGTGGCTGCTCTTACTTTTCTCAACTCAAAACATCGGGGCAACTGGAGTTGGAGGCACCCACCAGAGCATCCCCCCGTCCGTGTAAGTAGTCCGTTGTACTTTTAAAAGAATTGCCAAAATATACTTAATTCCGGGTTGTTGTTTTTTGCTTTGTTTCATTGTGGATTGCAGTTCTGTAAAGCTGCTGCCTCATTTGGTTTATTTGCTACATGGATTTAAACTATAATCAATACAAAAAAAAAATAAATAAAAATAAAACAAGAAATTGTACGAAATCAATACAAAAAAAAAATAAATAAAAATAAAACAAGAAATTGTACGAAGTGTCATTTTATGAGAAGGCGGCAATATGAGACAAAGAGAGGAACTAATGGAGTTTCTTGTGCTTTTAAGACACTGCTTCTTTTGTTCATATTTCACAGCAGTATCTTGGTTTTTATTTTTATTTCTGAACCTTTCTTGCGTGTGTGCACACCTGTAGGGTTAAGCTCTGGGCCTCTGCATTTGGTGGGGAGATGAAGTCCATCTCTGCAAAGTACTCTGGGTCCCAGCTTCTGCAAAAGGTGAGCTGATTTACCTCCTACGTTAGCTGTCCAGGTGTACAATAAAAGACAATGCAGAGAGAAAAAAAGGTCTTCAGAAGGGAGCAAGAGATCTTGTTCCAAAAACACATACAAAGGATCTCTGATTTTTCTAAACTGCATTTTATGTAAAAAAAAAAAAAAAGATATGGATGGTCAGCTAGTTCATTTTAGTATAATAGAGTTGGGTGACGTATGTTTCACAAATTATTTATAATTTTCATCATTTATTCTATGCGAAGGTAAGACTATGTAGCACTCTTTCAGTAACAATATTTTTGAAAGGATTATTAACTCACTTATGTCAGCATGATCAACCAACCTATGAGCAGAATTCATCTGAGTTGTACAATTTCTGAGATTTTCACCTCTCATATTTAAGGACCTGTCCTTTTTTAGCCACTTGAGAATGGGTAATGCATGTCAGCATTGTAGGCGCAGATTTAAAAGCTTATTCAAAACATGTGCCATTTAAATAGATGTCAGCTCTAAAGCACTCTGGCTGATCCATTCAAATACACACACACACACACGCACGCACACACACACACACACACACACGCATATTCGTGCACATTCACAAATTACAGTTTAGGAAAAGAGCAAATTTTATTGCTATCCAGCAGAGTGTTTCCTTCGTTTCCATCCCCATTCCTCTTATCTACCTTTTTATACCTCTTTGCAGTCTTTTCTCATTGCTTTTCCACTCTGTTTGGTGGCATTAAAGCAGAATTTGAGTGTGATGAAATGCAAATTTGCCTAATGGAGGGTCAGTTGATGAAGCTTGAGTTAAAACTGGCTAATGGATGAAAGGGCAAAATGAAACCAACCTTTAAGTGGGCATGCAAAGACGCAGGGTCAAAGGTTCAGAGTGCTGGTGACGGCAAGGAGCAGCTCAAGAGGTTTAACTTGATGCATCGACTGAACCTGCATCTGTCACTTTCATTTGCCCTGCACACAGGCTCAAGATCCCACTTTTCTTTTTATGGATTTGAGGATACAGTGTATATTCATAAGCACAGTCACCCACATGCATGAGCATCAGGAAGTGATAAGCAGATGAGTGGTGTTATCTTTTTGACAAGAGAAAAAAAAAAAAAAAAAAAAACGTCAGTTCACCCCTCTCATCTTTCCCTGGCTCCCAAAAG
>NW_006800171.1:871446-873793 GCF_000485575.1 Poecilia formosa
AGAAATTCCCTCACTACATCGTCATTGCCACAGAGAAGCTGAAAGATATCGCGGGAGAGTTTTTTTTCCATGTTCTCAAAAAGGACAAAATCTATGTCTTTCACTTCCTTCCAGATTTTTGGTGCAAGTTTTCTCTGGACTGGTTCGGTGTGCTTCCTTTTGTAGCCTGCGTAGCTAGATCTATTACTAGATTTATAAATTAGTCTCCAAAGAATTTGTTGCACCATAACTCTCCTTTCCCTTTTGGTCCCACGTTTGAAACCCATCTTGTTTGCTTCCCTTAAAAATTCTTCAGGATCCGTGGTTTCCTGACTATAATCTTCACTCAGGCAGTTTTTATCTGAGTACAAGTCCTCATTTGGAAAAAAAGTCCTTCTGATCCTCCTTTTTGTAGACCTGAACATTTTTTTTGGAGGAACAGGATTCTCCAGGTGCCGTTTGAATTTTTCAACAATTACCTCGTGTCCTTCCGGGCAATCGAGTAGTGCAATTAAATGCAGTCCACTGGCAAAGTGGAACGCATCTCTAGCAATACTCTGGAAAATTCTTTCACTAAGTTCTTCTGACACCTCCGAGAGTACTTCCACATTTAATTCTTCAGTTTTTCTCAATAGCAAGACCAAAATTTTGCTGTGCTGTTCCTCAAAGATCTGTCTGACAAGGTGCAGAGTTGGCCCATCTGCAGCCTTTTCAATCACTTTCCACAGAAGTTCGCTGAGAAAGTTTTTCTTCTTGTAATCTGGGGTTCTTTGACTAGGATGAACTTTATTGGAAAAAGTTTTCTTCACTTTTGTCCAAAAAGAAATCTCAGGCTTCACATCCATTTCCCTCTGTGGGCTTTCGTCATTCATTTTTATTGAGCTGAGCTAAAACGTCCAGATGAATCTTGTGTTGACTGATTTGTATCGACTGATCGGAGAATTAACTGATCAGTTGGTTATGTCATGGACTCTATGACATCATAAAGTCATCCTCACAAGGGCCTCATGACACAGACATCATTTGAAGTCATGCTGATGACATCATTGTCTGCAGCATGGCAACTGCTGCTGACAATGATGTCAGCAGCAGTTAACAGGAGGGGCCAGGGAACCATTGGCCCCTCCACTTTACCGCCCTGCCCATTTTTATTTGTTATTTGGGTTCCATTTCCTAACAGACATCGGGCAAAGTGTCAATGGAACAACTACATGACCTGGTGGGCCGGTCTATCAGTCAAACCTCTTGTGATGCCCACTGGTGTGTGCCCACAAAAGTGAAAAAAAGAGCATGGGTTTCTTTAAATGTTTGTGGGATTATGATAAGAAGATATTTTATTTGTTAACAGGGGTTAATGAGGATGGCTCCAGTAACGGTGTTTCACCGGTAGGTGGTGAATGAGACTCTGAGCTGCCTGTTGCTCTGCTGTTTCTCATAAGCTGAGAGAAATTGGAGTAACACAGACTGCGTCTCCCGTGTGCTCATTTACATGCTGTTTTTCAGCTTCATCATCTGCTGCTAACGGGTCCAGAACCCTGGTACCCGTTACACTCTCAAAGGAGAGCAGAAGAGGATTTTTAGATCTTTGCTGAGGTAAATGAGTTCAGTGGATAAAATCAGCTCCACATGTATCAGCAGATCACCAATCTTTGAAATTAAGAAAATCGGGGAAGATTAATTGGTGCATCCCTAACATACATAAGTAGCCTACACAAATATTTTCTTGTGAAAATAAAAACACACTGACTTTTATATATTTGTGAAAATAAAGTCACCATGACGTGACTTTGTTTGAGACAGATAATCTGTGAAAATATCAATCTCCTCCACAGATTATCTCTCATGCAATACTGTCATGACACACTGACAGTTTCAACAAATATGTAAAAAAAAATATTTATCATTAAAGTTAGATAGTTCAACATTAAACATTATTGGAAAGAGACAGATAAAAAAAACGTGTATGTTCTAGAAAAAAAACACATTATAAATTAAAATTAAAGGTTTACCAGGTTGAGTAAAACAAAAACAAATGCACACACCTATTACAAAGATGTGTAATTGCTTGGCAGGTAAAGTTCAGGAATGTCTGGACGCAGCTGTTGAAGAGAGAAAACAAAATGTCCATATAAAGAGACAATATAAACACCAAAAAATGCAAGTCTTCCAATAATTAAATGAAATCAACAGAAAAGTACTATTTACAGTAGGTAGTTTTTAAGATAAGCTACAAGTAACCCATAATATGAGGTTGCAAGCAGACATATTAGTAAAAACTTCCAATTGCAAGAAAAAAAAATATTTTGCACGTCAGTTTTTTTTTAATCCTCAGTAATGTTTATTCCTTTTTTTCCTATTTCAGAAACAG
>NW_006800171.1:875192-908155 GCF_000485575.1 Poecilia formosa
TGAGTTGTTGTCGTCATATTAGTAACTGTTCTTCTTCTTTATTATATTGGCAGTTGGCAAACAACCAACTCAAACCCCAAACTGAAGCCCAGATATCTGATGCTACCACCACCATAGCTTCAGTAAATAAAAACAACAAGGTTGTTCTGGAACAATCTTCAAAAGAATAAAAAGACTTTTAAAAGAATTGGTTTAAATAGTGAGTTATACAGTTACACACTGCCACCAGATGTCAGAGTGACATATTGTTAAAAAAATATACAAAAGAAAACTGTGAAAAGAAACCAACCGGTTGTTTCCATGAGTTCATACTGTTAAGTTTTAAAATATTTACCATTAGCTTGCTTTTCACCTATCTGTACTTTATTATTTGTGATATGATGAACTTCATTTATTGTCCACTGTTTCTGTGTTTGTAAAAAATTCTTGTTAATTTGTCTAAGACTTTTTTCTTGTCAAATGTTTCTGAAAACAAGACAGACTTTTTAACTGGAACTGATTTAAAAAAAATCTAATGTCTTTTTGATCACAGTATGCATCTAACAAGTTGTGATTGAACCTATAATGTAAAGATGGAATATTTCTCAAGCTTCTTTTAAATTAATACATGAAGTGATATAAGAAAGTAATGGTTTTAACACCTGTAAAATTTTCCTTATACTGTTAGTCCTTCTAATGAGTTACCAGTGGAAGCGGAAGAGTGACAAGAATTTTCTCTGGTTTTGCATAACATAGAATTGTGCAGTGCAGCCCCTCCGCCAGCTGGTTCTGAACAGCGCTGGTCAACTAATTGAAAGAAAGGATGTCATGAGTTTCCTTGGAATATGAGAAAGAATAGAAACAGGTTTTATTGTCCCGCACAGGGGAAATTCAGGTGTCGCAGCAGCATCAGGTATAAAGGTTCACACTGAAATATTCTTTAACACTTTTGTTTTTAACACAAGAGTGTGAAAAACTTTTTTGATTATAAACTTTTTAAAAATATATATATTTCTCATAAAAAAATGAAATGAAATTTATGAAATGAAATTTCATTTTTATGAAATTTTTATTCGAACATGATACAAATATAAAATAAAATAGTGCACAGTAACAAGAAGTGCATAAGAAAGAAGAGAAAATACAGATTTTTTTGTAATAATCTGTATTTTATAATATAATATAATTCTTATAGTTAAGAAGACTGTGAGTTGGCAGGCTACATGAGCAAAAAGCCCAACTAATTTACTGTGTATTTCTATGAGGAGTGCAAGAGCTCCAAGGTTCAAATCCTGGTTTTACCTCCATTCTGTCATACTGTTGGCTCATTGTGTCATAATCTCACAGATTATGACAAAAAGAAGGCAAACCACCCACATATAAATATGTATTCTGAAAAAAAAAAAGCTTTATTTGTAGGAGTCAGTGAATAAATATGTTAAATTAAGCAACTCTCACTAAAACAAAGTGAACCATCGAACCAACCAAGCCAGGACAAGCCAACCCAAACCCAGGAGGACAGTCATGACAAGAGACAGTCATGACATAACTGTTGCACAGTTAATTGTGTTAAATGTATGCCCCACACACTCCTACTGGTCCCCATACACAATCAGAAACATACCCTCTGCCCTTTATAAATAGCTTTTTGTAAAATAAATACATTGATATTGTGACTTACGAAAAAAAAAATGTAGGTATTAAAAAAGCCTTTATCTGTTTGATGCTAGTCAAAAAGAACTTTATAGATGACTAAAGTTAATATTTTCTTTGCCTTCACAAATAGAGTAAAAGTTTAATTAATCTGAAATTCTGTATAAAGAATCAGTGTTCAGCGTTCACTAATCCAATTTAGGCTTTAATATTCTAAAAATATTTCATATTTAGAACTTCAGATTTTCAAATGTGGTCCAGAATTTTAGGAAAACAGTGACTAATTTCGCGACAACTTGGAAGCTTTGAATCTGATACTGGCTTCAGAGTCATTAGCCAACCGTGTCCCTTTGTTACAGCGCTTAATGGTACAAAACACAAGGGAGATAACAATCCTTATTTTGGAAGGAATTAACAGGTAAACAATCTAACAGCTCTTGGTTCCTCAAAGTCAAAAAAGCCCAACGTATTCCCCAGACCACAACCTTCATTTGCTGAAAACACAGAAGCAGACCAGAGCGGGTGGATTAAACCCCATGGACACATCAGCTGCAACATGGAGAATGTTAAAGATGTTACATATATCAAAATTACAACTGTAGTAATAGATTTGTTGTTTCATTTTAGCAGCAACAGGGATAATTCTTGCTTCTCTATTTTAAAATATAAAAGCAATTTGATAAATTTATGCTACATTAAATGTTTTCGTAACTACAGGGATACTTTGAGGCTGGGGTATTTTCCCCCCCCTAAAGATTAACTGTGAGAATCTCATACCGAACCGTCCTTGGTCGGAATTATGTAAAAATGTGTTGACTATTGTTGTTCTCCCTGTTTCATTTTGTTCCAAGAGCAAATGCAACAAATTCAATGTGAGTCTTCCTTTGTGTTGATGCTGCATTCATTTGATGCTTGACTTCCAGTTTAATTATCTTTAATAAGACTTGCTCCCAAAAAGAACAAAAGGACTTGTTAATTAAAATTGCCAACACAAAACCATGCAATAAACATCTTAATTATTTTTAATTGAGGTGCAGTCCTAATCGAATACATTAAAAGCTTAAACTGATATCTCTCCAAACAAATTATATAGAGCTTTTAATCTTTTAAGAACGGAAACAGGTTTTGGAATGACATTTAAATATCTAAATGGAATGGCTGCATAATTATTAGAGCTTAAAGTGTGTTTTTAAATTCAGAAAAGACTAATAAAAACAGTAAGTTTTAATATTTTATGATTTTTCAACCTTAGTTACCTCTACTCATCTGTCTGGATCTGTGATCCCTTTTGCAAAACGTGGCATATTTCCTACATCCACTGGAAGCGACTCCTGTTTCAAGGTTATTTCAGTCAGGGCTGCTTTGTTTGTGTGTGTGTGCGTGTGTGTGTGTGTGTGTGCGTGTGCGCGTGTGTGTGTGTGTATGTGAGGGTGCGTATGCTATGTCTCATAAAAAAATAAATAAAATCATGATCAATAACAACTTAAACTTGCAATAAGAATCCAGTATTGGTCTTTGCTTTACGTATTCACACATTCGTGTGAAGAAAAAGAAGGTTCAGCTTGGGACACATTAAAAATCTACCAACAACAAAATGAATGAGCTTTGGGGTTTCTCCCTTTTCACTGTCCTTGTGTTTAAATCTTTAATTTCATGTATCATTGAACAACCTGTCCAGACGAGCCAGCCCGGTAGAGACGACTTGGTGTGTTCATTGTTGGTTGGACGAGTATTTCCTCCCAAATGATGTTACGGTTTTGCTGGAATCACAGGAGAAAGATGTTTTTTTTTCTACACTGAAATGACTTCAAACCTCTTGGTAATGGAAGATACAAGAAAAATGATCAGTCAGTGAGGCTGCGGCTATCCGTGCGTGTCTGCTTTTCTATTTTTTAAAAGCAGCGGTTGCATCTAAGGGTGAGAAATAGGTGACAGGCAAGAGTGTGTGTGTGCGCGCCCGCTGAAATGTGCAAGTTAAGTTTGCATACCTACTTAAAGGAAGCTCAGTTACACACACACACAAACTCACACATTCAGACTCGCATCTACAGAGCTTAAGAGCAGAGGATGGTAGGAAGGTGTAATGATGTGTGACAAGACTATGTTGGAATCGATTTGCTTTGGCAGAGAAAGAGTGTGTGTGTGCGCGTGTGTATGTGTGTTTGGGGCTGTTGGAGGAACCACGCCATTTTCTTTTACAACCCAAGAGCTTTGTGCCGCAATCCACTGACATCTCTGCTGTCAATACTCTTAAAGAGAGGTTGTAACTGAGAATAGTGAATCCTCAAAGAAACGGGGATGAAAAATACACTATTGACAAACTAATCCAGTGAAATCAAAAGACTGAAAAATGATGCGCAATTAAACACATTTATGGAGTTTGCATAAAAATGATTTACATAATCTCTAACTTAGATATTTTTTAAATGCAAAACAGAATTACACAATAAAATAAACATTCAGTAATACTGAAAAAAAAAATCTTCAAATTATAGTGTTTCATGGGTGGATTACAGTATCGTGATGACATTTCTAAGAGAAATTACGTCCACTGCTGTTCTGTGCTTCAGTATCAATTCACTGGTTATTTTTGTCCTTGTTTTCTAAATAGCAACAGTTCACACTACCGCTTTACCTAGTTTTTTTTTTAATACAATACAATTCTTTTAGTTTGGCTTAAAGGTCTCAGACTGAGAGTACTTCATATCAAAAGTATAATATAGTATTTTCCTGTTGGCAAAATTGAAGAAACAGATCAAAGTCAGTTTAAAAATCTTCATAAAAGGTTATCCTTTCACAGTGTAAAATTGGGATTTTATTGTGAATAATTTAAATTTTTTTCCATGTCACCTACTTGTATGTATGTATCCATGTTTGTCTTCACTTATCTTAATCAAGTATTCAAATGATTAAAACCGTTTATGTGGTTTTGTACACAGGAGGTTAATTTAAATAATTTAAGAAACATAAATATCCTCAAAATTGGGTGTACATATCTTTTTTTTTTTTTTTTACAATGACTGTTTATATTGAACAGACCAGCCCGAAATTGTTGAAACTAATTTCCATTCAATTAAAAAGTTAGTTTTAGGAATTGAATTAGGGACTTCTTAAATGAAAAATACAGATAAAAGAAATTCTAACTTTTTTTGTAGATTCTATCAAAACTGGCATGTCAGAAATAATCATAATCCAGAAATAAATTCTTAATTGGCATTACAGCACTCAAACCCTTCTTATAATTGCTGGCCAGCTTTCTGCATGTTTCTACTGGTAATCTCATGATTGTTGAGCCTCCTTGGTCTTTAGCTCCCTCCACAGGTTTTCTATCAGTCAGTCTACTTGGTTAGAGTTAATATTACCTCCAGTTAGACGAAATGGCAAAACTTGTCATAATTTGGAACTTAATTGTATACATCCCAGAGTTATACAATTGTAATCTTTGAACTAATAAAAAAGTTGGAGCAGTAATTTACTTAATGACTCCCAACTACCTTTTTTGCCCAATGGAAAGTTTTATGCAAGTGTGTTTCTGTCAGACTGCTGAAGGAAGTATTTGTGATCGTTCCAGTTTGCTGCCAAAGGTGGGTGACGGCTGAAACGTTCCAGCATAGCAGTGTGTCAGTGAGCAGGAGACAGCAGCAGATTAGATTTAGCTTTGGGAAAATTGAATAGCTGTCGGGTTTCGTTCAGCATGGCTGGCAACGAGTTGAGCGAGGAGGGCGTGTAAGGGTGTGTGCTGATGGCTGCTCTCTAACCTCCCCTCATCCTCTTACCTCCTCTCCGGTTTCCCTCCTCCTCTTCCCTGCCTGTTGTTTACTTATTGAGGAAAGTGTGATTGAGCTCAATTTGACCCTTTCCCTGCTTGTGGAACGAGAGAATTGGGAAAGATGTGTTGACGTGTGAGTCGCATCTGAAAGAATGAGGAGAGATAAAAGTGAGACGGTCTTGTTACGGAGTTAATTACAGTGTTAGTAGACAGGAGAGCAGCAGGTTGCTCGTCTTTCATGTTGCAGCTGGCCAGTTTTGGCCAACACAGACACCCACTCATAGTGTAATTAGTGCTTTGTTGCAGAGGAAAGCCGGAATAAGGAGTCTGTGAATCAAACACGCTGCCTTTACTACAGAGAGCTCGGTGGCAGGCCCTACGCTCCCAGATTAAATAACTTCAGTCTCTAAAGAGCTGAAATGCTGACAGAGTTATGTGTGGGATTTGACAGTCAGTAAATTTTGATAACTTCTTTAATTTGTCTCCTGCCTCGCTGAACTAAGTTGATTTAGCAAAAATGAGTGCTGAACTTGTGTTAACAAGTAAGATTTTCATTTCACTTCCAAAAATTTCTACAAAGATGTGTCTAGCATCGGAACGAAGCTTGTACACACATCCAAACACTTCTTTTACTCTGCTAAGATGATAAATGTAAGAGCTGAAGTTAAATATCTGCCGTCATCTGTCTTTGGCTGCTCATTTCTGGATCTGCCTCTGCTGCTATTGGACTGTAGCTAGAGAATTTCACACACACTCACACACGCGCTGTCGCAAATTTCTGTAATTATGACGGATCTTTCACATGGTGTGCTTCGGACTTTGCTGCAAACATTCTCCAGACGCTAAAAGGGGCGGGACGAAAGCCATTAAGCACATTAATGTGTGCAGCATTGTGTGAAGGGCTGTCTGTGACTTGCTGCTGTCCACATCAATCATCCAGCCACTTGTCTGAATCCAGCCTCTGTGCTGTAGGCAAAGATTTTACTTATGAAGAGATGAATTACAAGCAGATAAATAACATTAGACCTCGTTACAGCAGCTCTGTCAATCATAAATTTCACCTTGTGTGTCATAGATTCTGCATGTTGCTATCAAAAAGTGGCCAAACCACTTCAACTTTTTTTTTTTACAACTTTAAAGTTGCAAACACAGGCTTAAATGTAGTTTAATAAGATTTCATGTAATAGACCAACACCAAGTGCATAATTGACAAAAGGAAGGAAAATTCTATATGAGCTATAAATATTTCACAAGGGAATAAGCTTAAATTGAGCTTCACATTTGTGTCTTTTTTTTACTTTGATACACTTAAATAAAATCTAGTGCAGTCAGTTGACTTCAGAAATACCCTATGATCAAGACTTCTTGTTTGTAATGTACTGTCACTGTAAATATCGCTGCTTTGTGAAGGCCTGTGAGGTTTGTTACAAAACATTAGTGAAAAGAAACGGTGTTAAAGCTGCAACTAATTCCATAGCTTAATTATAAAAAATGTCTTGTGTTGTATTTATTCATTTATTATATGAATATAATGTTAAACTAAAATAACAGCTTTTGAAATGTATGCAGAACTTTATAAGCAAGTAAAGTTGCAAAGCTGAGACTCCAGTCCTGTCATCCAGGGTAAAGAGACGTTCAAAAGCATCGGATTGTTCATGAACTTCTGTCACAGGACTACCCTGCAATCCGAACCCCAGATTAATGGAAGATAATAATGAATACAATATGTCAGATTAATCTTTCTTTTAGCCCGAAGAAAGTTCAATGCAAATAATTTTAGTCTCGGTTTTATTCTTTTATTCTTTTAGATGCTGATAGTTAGCATAGCGTGCACCACTGCTCAGGCTCACCTGGAGCCTCGTCTATAAAAGAGTGTGCAGCTTTCACAATAATAATTGAAAGAGGGACACATTTTGAAAAGTGCGGCACACCAAAAAATTTGCATATATAAAACTGTGCACACAAACGCACAAACGTGCCTGCACACTTTTCTTTTGTACAAGCCAATTTGTGTGAACTAAAGTCCAGCCGCTGATCCTCCAAGGACTGCATGTAAAACAGTGTAAATATCTGTGAGGCCGCCACCACATGTCCGAATAACCATGGCAACCGTCCCTGCTTGTAGTTGTACAAGTAGTTCTATTAATAACGCTTACATATTTTATTTCAAAGGCGGCTTTCTGGGCACTCAAGGTGACTCCACAACAAATAAAAACAACACATTTTTCAGAAATCATTCCAAATTGAAAGAGTGCTGATTAATCCAAGTGTTCACTTGTTTGAACAGCAGAGCGTTCGTTCAGCCGGAATGAAATGCAGCGCCCCTGAGAGTCCTTTTGTGGCGAGTGGGGAATGTGGGAGGAATCATGTGCTGAATCAGGCCAACTACATTTAGCAAGCACTTTTGTGCATAAGTTGTGCATTTACAGAATGAAGATCCTTTCTAGTCACAAAGGCAAATTCACAGGGCTGGCATATGGCTCTGCACGGACCTGCAGGATGATCACTCTGGGCAATGAGAAGGCATCATCGACATGTCGCAGCAGATCAATATGATCTCTGAATACACGTTCCCTCTGAATCCTTCCATTGGGAATGTCTTCCAGCAGTGCCAAAGCTGACATTGTTCCACTTTTACGCACACGGCAGCTACTGAGATGCAGCTTTTACACAGGAAAAATCCTCCATCCTGACATATTTTGTAGTGAATTTGCTGATCTTACATTGTTTTCTTTTTCAATGACAATATATGTGCCCCACAGATAACATGCATTTCATGTGCAATTACTATTACAAATTTACATTTGAGTGTGGGTTTCCTATCATTTTATTTATGTATTTCTGCGTGGTGTGTGTGTTACCTGAATGACACCATTTTCTCAGAAATTTGTGATTTTTACATTTCTTTTAACAAAAAAAAGCTTGTTCCAAGCCCTTTTTGATTAAATGTTCTATTATGCTGTTCTGTCTTTTATTCAAATAGTTACTCACTGGAACTTAGAAAAAGTTGCATGACACAGTATATCTCAAGTTACCTTTATCTCTGCATCTGCCCTGTTAACTCACACACACACACACGCACACACACCACGCACACTTCTCACACACTGCAATTTTGCTGCCAACACTAGCTCAGCAGCACAGCAGTGGCCCCACCTTTTGACCTTCACCAGCATTTGGCTCACTGTCTCAGAAACACGAGCCTGAATACAGCATGATGTGGCAAAAAAGCTCTACGCTTTTTAGATCAAGAAATTCTCCCTGAAAATGTTTGAACAACAAAGTAAACATTTAATATGTTTACTTCCACTTTTCTTTCCTTTTTTTGACCACTAAACAAATGTTCTTATTGCCTAGCACCCTGGTTTTGGCCTGTGTACTGATGAGGTATTGCTGAGCAGTGAGAAACAGACAAACGATCACTTACATAGAGGAGGAGCCGTATTGGTCGATGTTGAGCATTATTGATGAAATGGTATCGTTTTACATGTGCTGTAACAGTATCGCATAAACGTCCATAATAACATTTCATTCAGTAGGATTGTTATCGCTGATGTTAGCCTGGGCGACTTACGCATTGGGAGAACTGGCTTCACCCTGAAAAAAAATCACTGATTTCTTGAAAAGGCTGGTAGAGACCAGGGTAAATTTAGTCCACATCATATTTAATGTTTTGCTTCCGTGACCCAAACATGAATCAAGATGTAGGAAAAGGTAACAAGTAAACTTTTAGGGGAAAAAAAAAATGTTTATTGTAAATTTGATTAAGAACCAGTGATCTGTGGAGGAGCCAGAGAATCGTCTGGATGAGAACAGAGTTTAAGAGGCTCAGGAGGGTTACTCAAAGATTTACTATTTTTTTGTAGCAACCTTCCTTGTAGCAGGAAGGTTACTGACACAGAATGCTGAGGATCACAGAGTGGCTGAATGAGGCAGAGGAGAGGTATGTGGTGGTGAGTAGTAGATCTGATTTTTCTTTCAGGCTAGTTGATCTCAAGAAGATGCAATCTTTATGCTTCTTTCCAAATTGTATTTTTTAAACTTAGATTATGTTTGGTGGTACATTATTAATCCAGAAGATTAGTGCTTTTCTTGTGGGTGCACAGCTGTTCAATCAAAATCCTTATACATTCTTATACATTTTTATTGAATAACCTAGATTATGTTTTATATGTTGACTAACGATACGTTTAAACCTCTACTTGAGGCCCAAATTAGTTGGAGAACAGTTCTGAAATTTTCAAGTAAAAAAAAAAAGTTTTGGCAACTCTCTTAAATTCCCTTTAGTAAATTTTGCCTTGTGTTTATGTAGAGCCACCATAATGTTTTAAAAAACAGAACTTCTTAAACCTGATTTTTCCTTTGGGAGGGAAAAATCAGCATTTGGTTAATGTATTCTAATTATTTCTGAATGCACATCTCTGATATAAATAGCTACAGTTAAAGACCTTTAGGAGTTTCTCTAAGTACGTTTGACCACAGGTGGTGGGTTCATGGCATGTGAGGACAGTGAAATATTACTGCCATTAGAAGGAGCTCAGATTTGGCATCCCCCCTTTTGAGGGGCAATGGGGCATACCTAACCGAAGCAGTGCACCATGTGACAAAATCTTCAGCACAGCGACCAGCTATGCGGTGCGGGCTCGTGTTTGTTTGTGTTAACAGCTGTTGTTCCACTGTTCCTCTCAAGAAGCCCTCGGGCAACTTTTTAACGCCGCACCAGCAGAGACGCACAGACACACACTCATGAGGACTTTTGATGAGGACAGAAACGAACGAGCTTCAGTTATGTCAGACGGAAAGGGAAACACCTTTTTCATGAAACATACATCTTTACTGGGAGACTGAAGAAAGTGTGTTATTAATTTTGTCTTACTTATTATGGTAGGATTGCTACAAATTATTTTGAAGGCATTTAACGCCCTATAAAGCACATACCGTAATGTGCTTCATGGGGTTTTCTTTTTAGACTATTTATGTATGAAAGCTATTAAAAAAAACAGAGATTATGGATCATGAATTTATATAAGAAACCAGATTTGAATTGTAAAAAAAATCAACATTGAAATGTAGTAAAAACACAGGATGAACTGCCTTGGCAATAACAAAGTTAAATGTATAAACATGTACCTATCAGGTGGGTATCGGGTGCACCACCCAGGATTAAGTTTTAATAAATTTGTCTTATGTTCATCAGCTTGTCTGGATTTCACTTCACAGATGTCACATTTGGTAATGTCACCACGCCTACTACGGGAAATCAGTAGCAATGATGATGATGTGAGCTTTGAAATCATTATTTAGCAAGTTGTACCTGTCTAGACGTAGCAGATTAATAATCAATAAAAGGACAGCAATTTTACAATCTGACACAAAGTTAAGCTTTTGTTTACTAACTACGGTATTTTATTTGTTTTCTTTTAAATTGATTTTTACATTATTTTACATCAGATTTGCTTTTATGAAATGAAAACAATTTATTTGTAAGACATGAACGACTTCCATAGTGGTAGCTGCAACATATCACCACCTGTTTCTTTTTTGGTCCAGAATTTCTCACCGTTTTAACGTTGAGCTTTGAAAGCTTTCTGACCGGCTCCTTCCAACAATCTGCTTCCCTTCAGCTCCTTGCCTCACATTGATTCAGTGGTCTGGCGCAGTGCATGTGCCCTGTGTTCTCACCGTCGTTCCAGCTCATCCAAACAGCATTAATTAAATTTCCTGACTTAACGATTATTTCTTTGTCACCGCTGATAGATTGTGTTTTGGTGCATAAGGCATTGATGAGGTGTGGTCAGTCAGGCAAAAATAATCTATGATTGTTTTTTTTTTTTAAGTGATGACTTGATCTTATGCTTGATTAGCTTTGTTTACGTTTAGCTTTGTGTGTTTTACAACATGTGAGGAGCTTCTCTTCACTTTGAGACGCTTGACTCAGACCAACTTGCTTTTGAGGCAAAGAGGACAAGCATGAAATTAATAGTTCCACTTCATCTCCGGCCAGGATTTCTCTTTAAATGAAACAGTTTTGTTGGCTTGGGGGTCTTTGCCGTTTCTCAGAGATTCTGTGACGTGATAGCGATTACTTGTTGTGGAGTTTGGTTGACACCGACCCACATATACAAATTGAGAGTCTATAATGCGTAATGCAGGATCAGTCAGACCTCAGTAGGTTTCAGACGCTGTGCATTCCCTCCAGATTTCTGCACAAAGACAGAGACGGTACTGACCAGTGACTGCCTTTGCGGCACGAAACAGAATTAACTTCAAGCACCTGACACCCCGAGGTTTTGCCTCTTTTCTTTTCCTCCTCTTACCTCAGCTCCAGTTGTCTATCCGCCCCCTGCTGTCTCCTCCTCCATGAGTCGTGTTCACTTTAATTACAAACATTGCTTTGGGGAATCTGTGCCCCTTCATATTAAATCTAGAAGCTGCAAGACGTTGCTTTTTCCTCAACATGCTTAGAAAAACCATTTTAAAGCGGAGAGTTTGAACTAAAGAAGGAAAGCAACTGAAACAAGATGGTGCTTTTTATTCAGAAGAAAATAATTTCTTGTTGTCGATTTCTTTCCTAGGATTTAATTTAACAGTTTAGCAGGGACAATTGCTTTTTTTTTGTGATTAAATTTGTACGGGAAAATTAAAAACTTGTACACGTTTAGACTACAGATGTCTCCTCCTTCTGTTCTCGTAGACCTACTCTTTGCTTAATTAATGCTGTATTTGCATGGACATATAAAGTTATAACGCATACAGATTTTAACTCAATCAATCAATCAATCAATCAATCAATCAATCAATCAATTTTTGACTGAGTGTGAAACATCCAACTTTTCAATTTCTAAGCCATTTGCAGTGATATGTTGCTGATCATTGATCAGTGATTGGTTGATTATTCCCTTGAAAATAAACATTCAGAGAGCTCTTTCACATGCTGATGGATTTTCCACTTTTGTCAAACAAGTGCACCGAAACAGAGAATTGATTTTTACCTGCTGACGCACATAGTCAGATGTGCTAAGTAATTTGAAAATGTTTGAAAAAATAGTTTGTGTTTATATAAATGCACAGAGTGGATTTTTCTAGTGGCCAGCCCAAGTCACACCATTGCAATAATCACTGATGTTGGACATTCATATTCCACACCTATGAGCTGGGATGGATTATCTTGTCATAGGAATAGTGCTCACTAACATCAATTTAGACATATTTTGAACACTATTTGGGAAATATTGGTCTATTGTGTATAATGAAATAGGTTTGCATGTTTGAGTTCAGTTTGTGACAATATAGGGGCAAAAAAAATTTGAGTTTATATTTTTTGTTGCATATAACCTTTTTCAAGGACTCTGTGCACATTTCCTTGTCCTTTTTTTTTTCTTTGAGAGGTGCGTTCTCACTTGGATTTAACTGCACTTTTGTTCATCAAGCCACTCTCCCCTCTTTAGAGTCTAAGAATCGATGAGAACAAAACAAACATGGCTCCTTTTTATGAATGAAACACAAATAACCCAGTCTGAGAGGGACATGTCGTTACTCTATAAACTCATCATTCATAAAACAGCTTCTTGCAGCAAATTTCTATATCCTTCCATCCTCACTTATGTTAATGTTCCCCTTTGTTAAATAATAAGGAAGGCAGCAAGTGTCCATGTAATAAGATGCCAATAATCTTGTTTCTGTTTGAGTCTTTTGCCGTTATAATTGTGTTAGAATTGTATGAGTTTTTTAATTAGAAGTTGTGATTATTTATGTGCTTAAATACTTCTGTAATTATTGAGTGAGGACATCCTTAAAACCTTGTGCCAGTAAAGAGATTCTTGGAAGTGCTATTTTTGCAAGTGGATATATCTGTGTGTATGCAAATGAGAGAAAATAAGGTTGTCTCATGTGCCAAACATGTTTGACAGAAACATGCGAGTGCATTTATTTTCTTATTTCATTTAGAATGTATTCATCGACGTCACCGAAAATAGAAAAGCCGTTAACGGCTTTAAAAAACCCCAAATAAAAGTCAATGTAGTGAGGACAAGACATGTAATCCTGTCCCATCTAGGAGTTGGATAATATGTGAGCTTCTGCATCCTGCACAAGTTGGAGGCGGCTCAGTGATAACCGGGGAACACCGACGTAAAGAGCATTGCAGTAATCCATCCTGGAATTGATGAAGAGAAGTTGGACCTTCAGGTCTGTTAATAGTTTCTACCCCAGAAGAAACTATGGATAACATTGTAAGATCATGTGATTGTTAAGCTGCTGGGGTATTTCTCTCTTTCTCTAAACATGGCAGATGCATACTACAGATTCCCACTCATAACTTTTCTGGTCAATTGAACTGATTGCCTTGTGCTGCTATTTCAGTTCATTGTGAAAGTTTTCTATCCCCCTTTGCTCATAAAAGGTGGTTGGATGTTGTTAGATATATGTCAGCTGGCTTTTCTTTGATGATGATTTGAAGTGAAGAGGGTAGCTTCCGGCTAATTGGGCCTGGTCTGCTCCAGTCAGCCTGACTGAACATAGCGCTGCAGACAGCGTGTGCTCAGTAGGATCCTGTTAGCGTCTCATTGAAAACACAAACATGATCACAAACACACGACTACTACAGGCTGACTGCAGAAAATCTATGCTCTCTTTAGGTCTGTGTGTGATAACTGTCAGTTTGACCAAACTATGTTGATTTAATCACAAAAACACTTCTTTAAAAGTGTAAATATTATTAGTTGCAATTGCATCTATGTTGTAAGTCCCTTTTAGAATGTGCAAAGAAAGCGGGAACAGGACGGAGAAAAAGAGAATAAAGTGTGAAGCAGGAGATCCTAAAAAGGAGAAAGCCCTTGGGAGACAGAAAATAGAAAATGGACTAAGAAAATTGGAGAAGAAAACTGTCAGACCAGTTCATGTTTGAACCGCTACTAAACTGTCAGCTTTTAAAGCCGTCTACAGTGAGCCAGGAAGCAGGATTGCTTTAAAACCTGGATTTCTCGTCCCCGTGTCAAACAGCAGCTCTCAGTCAGCCAGTGGGATTAACGTTCCAGTTTTTCTACTGTTATGGTCTCTGTGATTTGGCATCTGAGTCATCAGCCAGTCACTTTGATTGGCTACAGCTCAGATATATTTGAGGCAGCAATTAATTAGCTGTTCTGATGAAGGAAGTAGTAAGGCTGGTGAGAGAGTCTAAAACTTGAAAATGTTTAAGTTGTCCAGAGGGCTTAAAATGGCATTCTGTTTTGTTGCAGGTTTTCTGTTTTATTCTTTTCTTTTTTTTCTATACATATGTGGATCCTTTGAAGATTTTAAGGTGTTTGAATGTGGCATCTGAAAAGATTTGTCAGTAAGAGGAGAGTCTTGGCAGCCTTTTAAAGTGGCACATATTAGCCATGGTTGAGCCATAGATGAACACAGAGGAGTGTCTCATGTTGAAGGTCCTCGACACTCGGGTGGCACACAAGTCTACATCATGTTTTTTTCACTTTTAGTTAAGTATATCTGATGAATTGTGGAGATAAACAGTCAAAAAATGCCAAAATCATATGTATTATTTATGGCATATTTTGTTTATGAATTCTATTGAACAGATTTCAATTGACTAAATTTCTGATCCTCATACGGTTCAATTGAGAATCTCAATCAATATGAAATATCATCAGCCAGAGAAGTCTAAGTGAGTCCTTTTGGGGGTGATGAGTCACATACTGTACCCATAATTTCGTACAGTACATCATATAAAGATGATAGAAATTAATTTTAAACCACTGGTCTTGAAAGACTGCAAAAATGTTCAAACTGCATACAAAATTACTTATGTCACTTATGTAGCACTCGCATACATTTGCACACAGGCAAAAGACTGGGCATGCACCAAATTAAACTAAAAGTGAATATAACCTAAAAAACCCAAAAAAGCCCTATTAGATTAAAGGTTTGACAAATGTAATGCCAGTAAGGATGTTTCCTGCGATTGCTATGAAGTTTATATACAATATTGAACATACAGTTTATTTGTTTTTTATTAAACTATAAATAAAACAGGAAATACTTTATTTCAGATCCAGAACTTCCTTTGCAATGTTCTTAATATTTATTGTGCATTCATGCTATGGATAGATATCAATAAACTGAATTAAACTGAGTTGAAGTTATCATTATCTTTCTGAGTTTTGTTTGCTTGAATACAATCATCAAAATTTGAGTTTCATTCTTTCCTTTTGTGATTCATTGTAAAGTTTCTGCGTTTTAGTAAAACAGTTTACTTTTCTCAGCTCACTTAAGACTTAAGACATAGGATGTCTTATCTCGGTCTCTTTGTTTTATCATATATTACATTTGGCTACAATAATGAAATTTGTCCTTATCAAAAGCTTTTGTGTAAGCAAACACTACTCAATATTATGGATTTTTGCATTACTCAAACATTTGTCTAAGCTGCCTAAGTGTGTGATGCTGTTCCCTTATTCTCTTTCTCCTGTTATCTCCGTCTTCCACACTTTACTCTCTATATGTATTTTTGTTCATGAGTTGCTAAAAACATATGAAACGTAGAGTTTATGGCATTTACATTAGCATATATGTTTTATATATTACATATTATATAATGTGGTGGTAGAATTTTTGCTAAAGCACACAAGAATGAAACCCGTCCTCCTGTAGCTTTGAATATATCAAAGCATATTTTGTTTTCATTTTCTTTACAGCCTCATGTACGTCTGTGGAAGGCTTGGATGTTGAATTAGCGGGACTTTATGTCGGTGTCTCCGGTTAAGGCCCCCGTTGAGCTGAGCACCCCAGTGAAGGTTTACAGCTGAATAATGTGATTATGTGTTCTGCAGATACTGGGGGCAGTGGTGTGTCATCAGTGCTCATTGTGCTGTAAAACTTGAAGCTGGCAGATAATTCCTAGTTTAGCTGATTGGTTTCATTTATATGTAGATTAGTTTGGGGGAAAAAAAAATACTTCTTTAGTTAGTTATTTTCCACTTCAGAATTACTGATATTGTAATTTTAACTCTCTAGTACTTATCACATTGTATGTAAACAGTGTTGTAATTTTGTTTCTGCCACCCTTGACTACATGTGTTATACGTGAGTGTTCTGGCTATTGAAAAGTTGTGAGTTCAATTTCAGCTTTGACTCCAACACATGTTGAAGTGTCTTTGAGCAAGACCCTAAACTGTGTGTTTTCTATAGATTTGTGTTTCAGCGTATGAACATGACTGTGTCAGTGCAAATGAAGGAAGATGACTTGTACCGTCTGTAGCGGGTTTGTATAGCCTGGTTAAAACCAGCCCTCTGTACTACACTTTGTGTTGAGAAACTATTACTTCCTGGAGGTGTGGACTGTGAGTTTTTAAAATTTTACCTAATTGTTAATGTTTTCCTGTGACGTATGGAGTCAGTGCTGTGAAGCTTACCGAATTGTCTGCACAGTAAACAACCATCCTCCGCTGTGAAGACAGAAGTGCCGAGCCAAACGAGGCGACTGTTAATATCAATTTAATATTTGGAAATGTGGCAAACGAGGGGAGAAAGCCCAGACTGTGCGTGTATGCAAGATTTGTTTCAAGCGGAATATCACGGGAAGGCAATGGCCAGGCTAGTAAGACTAGAAAAGCCCTCAATTATTTCAGTCTACTTGGTTATTACAGAAGTCAAGAAGAGCCGTTCAAGCTACAAATTTGTCTGTCGTTTTCTTGAGATAACAAGAAAATAATCTTGTTAACACAAAGAAATGAAAGTCATTGTCTTATGAGAGTGGGCTAAGTTTCTCATTATCTTTATCGGATTTGCTGGGTTGTCCAAGTAGCTGACTGCGAAGCCTGCAGCTGAATCCTAAATGCTGCTGTTAAAAATTTTAATTTTGATTTGGCCCGTTTGTTGACTCTGGGATAAACAAATTTCTATTTCTTGAAAACCTTTCCATAAACTACATAGATATGTAGCATCATGGGCTCTCTACCTCCACAGCCACAAATAGTTCTGTTGAGATGCAAACATGAATTAAAGGGTTAGTTTTAAAGAGAGGTTCTGTGAAGTTATTGACAAGAATTGGGAGGCAGTGTATTCCTGCAGTAACAGACATATTTCATGATCAGTAGCATTCTTCATCTGCCAACAGTTTACAAAAAAATGTATAATTTCTGTTGCTTAACAGTGGCAGTAATTGTGATCTAATAATCTGAACCTTTGTTTCCCTTTTCAGAAATACAAGGAGTTTGAGCGGGGGGTGAGGGTGGAGGAGATTGATGGGCTACGACTGGTGAAGAGGCTGGCTAAGAACATGGAAGAGATGTTTCACAAGAAAGCCCAGGCTATGAAGGTATGCTGCATCTGCATGCCTTTCAGTCATTAGCAGTTATTAGAGCTTCTTCCCTGTCAAACATCTTTTTAAAATTACTTTGCTGGTATTTATTATTCTGTCTCTGTCTTGGATGTGTGGCTGAAATGGTGGGTACACAGTAATATCTGCACTTGGTACTATTGAATTTGTATTATTTTACATTTCTTTCCAGATGTCTGCTTCTATTTTCCAGAGGACAAAAATAAAATAATGTTTTATAATATAGCCATTTTCAAATTTAGCTACCCCTAAACAATATGCTCTTTTGTTGACTTGACATATTATGCCTTATTTTTAACATTTCAATCAGTAGTTTGGTTTGGATTTTGAATCAATATTTTTGGTTGGACTAACTAACTGAACGCACACACATAAAGAAAAAACAAAACAACAAAAAAAAAACTGATTCAAAATAAGAGCTGTGCTTCTTAATCTTTCTGCTTTACGTTTTTACAGGGGCTATAAGTCGTGTGTCCAGAAACCCCAAAAATCTGTAGCGTGGCCACATAGCTACTCTGAAAACTGAAGCCAATTTCAACCTCATGTTGTCCTGCAATATTGATATCTTTAATTGAGTGTTTAGAATATGCAAAAAAGATCTCTGAAAAAAAATCTTGCAATTGGAGTTTGGCAAAAAAAACAAAAAAACATATATATATATATATATATATAATGGGTGTGTGTTGTTTTTTTGCTATGTTTTTGAGCACTATGTTTATTTCAAAACATAGTGCAGAACTACTGTAATTGTTTTTGCAGTAACATAGTTCATGAGTCCATAACAAATACCTGTTACTACATTAATATTGGTTTTCAAAGGATCTGCATGTTTTCTTTTGCTCTATTTGTTTCTTTTGTTACTTCACATGAAGAAGTTAACTTTGAAAATAAGTTGATTTATTCCTCCTTGGCTTCTCTGAGGAATCTGTGTGTGCGTGTTTGCAAGTGTTGTAACAGGTGTCCACAGTGCTTTGGCTTTCTGGCTGCTTCAGGTGATAGATCCTATCAGGACAACATGATGCTGTTAGGAGAAATTGGATTTCTCTCTGACAGACTGATCCAAGGATGGAAACAAACAAACAAAAAAAATAATAAAATAAAAAAGCAAGACAGAGGGGCACAGATAGTAGCCAAGCATTTCAATGCTTTAGCTTGGTTTGTTGCCACTTGTGTTTGCTTTTATAATTATGTACTATAAGTTCTAGATATTTTCAAATTAATATACTGGCTAGTGCCAATATTATGCCTTTATCTTGGCACTAGCATAAGACTTCTTACTTTGTATTTTCAGTCTCAAAGGAAGTAGTTCTTGAGCTTCCCTTGTGGTGTTTTACATTTTAAATTATGAGTTAAAACACTCAGTGACACAAGAATTGAAAAAGCCCCAAGCACTTTCAAATTGATTTTTTTTGTTTTTGGCAGCGTTTTGGGTGCCCGGTAGAAAAAAACAAACAACTCCATACAAAGGCATGAATGATGTGTAAGCATTGCGCGAAAATATATTTTGATACCTTATGGCAAGCACATGGTCCTGAAGTTGGTATCTCAGTCATTGCTCCTTGAGCTATAGGCTCTTTTCTACTGGCGAGTCACGCAGTAACCGGTTAATGTGTGGTTCCCCGGTAGTGAGCTTCTCCATTATACAGTCTGTTCCTCACTACTGAGCAGGGCGTGAGCGAGTAGCGGCTGTGGTCAACTCTCCACTGATGTTTGCAGCAACTCTCAGTAATGGAGAATCTTTAATGTTACGGTTCTGTTGGACTCGAATAAACCTAGATATTCATGACTGGCTCAAACATAACGATGAGACTTGGATAAGCTGAGTCTTTCACCAAACGCGTACATATAATGTGTGCAAATTACAGTGTAAAGTTCTGCAAGAAACAAATGAGGTAAGATTTAACCCTTGGGTGGCAGGAGTTGATTCCATTAATATTTTCATTTTTATTTTATTTTAATTGTAATGAGTTATTAGCTATAAACATGTAATGGGCTATAAACATGTTCTTCCAGGATGTTCCTCCTCTTTTTTATTCCATCTTGCTCTAATATTCTGCTGCTTTTATTACCAATATTCAAATCAGTCAAGCCTGGCAGGCACTCCTTTTAGCCTTCCTTAAGTATCCCTCTCCTCTTTGTCCGTCTTTGCTCTCTCTGCTCCGTCTTTCCCCATCTCTCTGCTGTTTTTTCTAAAGTATATGTGATGCTTCAGCGATTCAATTTCCGTGCAGTCGCTCTCCCCTGCCTGTCATTGTGGCTCTATCTTTTCGTTGATCGCCCCCCCCACCCCTTTATCGCCCACCACCACCTGCTACGAGACGGCCGCTCCTGGTGCTGGGAGAGGGAGCACGTGTCAATGAGTGTCGCATGTGGTCCTGTTTGAGTGGACCAAAGACAGAGTATTTGTGACTTTTGTGTGTTAACGTAATACTTTTTATTAGCTCAGTCCCATAATAATAACTTACAACATTCGCGGCTGTGTCTTATTAATATCAGGATTCTCAAATCCCATACTTATCCACACCTCACAACCTTCGGTGTTTGTTTCAGGTTTTCCTGTCATGGAGGCAGGTGTCATTACTTGCAACATAAGTAGACATGTCCAAGCTTAGCCCTACTGAACCCAAGTAGCAACAAATCAGTTAAACTGAAAAAATAGACATTGCATACAGAAATAATAGTGAGATTTATGGAATTCTCCGTCCTAAGCACATCTCACATGTTTTTTTGTCTGCAGATTCGATATGTCTTCAATATGCCAACTTGGCATCATTTGACAGAGGTATAGTTGATCTTTTCTGATCATATCCATGATTGCAGGTAAGGTGAGGTTCTCTGCAAGAGGGTTCAGTTTCTTAAACTCTGCAGTATTATGTGCCCTCAGGTAAGACACATGTACCTGTTCTCGCAAGGAATCAAGAGCCTTTTGTGATCTCCTGGGTAGTCGGTTCATCTTCTAAAGGAGTCCACGGCTTTACTTTATAAGAATGGTATTTTGTTTTACATTTATCTGTTGTCGCATCATAACCACCTCTCTAAATCTTAGGGGGCCTCTGTTTAACAATCCAAAAAGCACTGACCGCTCTGATCAGTGCTTTTTGACAAAACTGGAAGATTTATGGATGTCCTAGAAAGTATGCTGACAACAGTAGATCCTCTGCAACCTGTAATGTGTCAGGTGGGTTCTAGATTTCCATATATCCTGTCACAGTTAATTAAATTGAAATATGAGGGCTTTTGGAAACCACATATTGACCTTGGACTCTTTTTGTGTGAGGTGTTCTCTTTCAGTTTCAGCTGATAAAAGTCCAGAACCGAGATGTGATTGTTCTTTGAAACGACATAAATATTATTTATCTGTCAAAAACCAACATTTGGGCTTCTTCAGCAGCACATGTACGGCAAATGGATAATGTGTTCATAATTGGATTAAGGAAGAATCTTAGCCCACTATTTTCGCTTTTTAATTACTTTACTTAATCATTTCCTGAATCACTGGGTTGCTCTTTTGCTTTCAACCAGTCCTTCTTCCTTTTACTGTCAGTGCTGCTGAAAAACAATATTTTGTGCAAGCTGAAAGTGGTAAATGGCAAGAAGCGGTAAAGGCGTTGTTATCAAAGTTGAAAGGCGTGGAGCTATTGTAATGCCCTCTGAAGTCGAGCGAGGCTATGTTTCGTGTGACAAACACACTTCAAAGGCGAGTGGATGCCATGCTGCTAGCGGTGTTTCTCCTGTAATGTCATTTGGTCTTTGCTCTGTACCTGCTGATATCATTTACCTGTGGCAGCTTCACTCCTGTAGTCATCAGCATGATTGTCACTGTGGAGAGTGGAACATTTCTTACTGGTGTACTTTTCTTTTTAAAGTATGCCAGTAAGAAATTGCTCATAGGATTTAAAAGGAAATGTCTCTGTGTGAAAAGAATCATGTGACTTTTATACGCCAAAGTGCAATTTGAATTTCTGTTTCAACATTAGCTTTTATGCAGTCTCTGGGAGATTATTTAAATTGATATGCAGTTTCTAAAAAGTTTTTTTTCTTCCTATTTTCACAACTCAATTCTCATTTTAGAATTTCAGGACTGAGTTTGCATCGGTAATGGTTTCAAAATACATGCTTTTTGCTTTCTAATTTCTGTATTTAGAGCAAATGACTTTGACTGGTATTTAAGTTAAAGTTGCAAGTAAGTATGGCTTGATATGTAGGAAAACACACCTTGATCTTTTTTTTCCCCCTCCTGCTGGTATTTTACTCATTTCAGCAGCCGTCCCTCAGCCTCAGATCTGTGTGTTGCTCATAAGGATGATAGTGTAAACTATTAACAACTGATGTCAGACCAGCTATATTCTCCTCCTCCTTCTCCAGCTGTTTTTCCACCACTGAGAAATCAAAAGATAGAGAATTAATGTTTTTTCTTTTTTTTTTTACAAAGATGAAATTACCAAGACAGGTGGGAGATGTAACTGTAAGAAAAGACAAGTCAAATATTCAGTCTAAGACTGGAAGAAAAATCAGGAAAGAGGAGATGTGAGAAAAAGACAGAGGAGGGTGAAGGGTTGTGACACAGCTGGGTTGAGAACTTCATATTTTCTTCAGTCCGCAAAACTACTGAGAACTGTCAACTATTGATTTTTTGGACTTTACGTTTCCCCTTCATCTCTTTGTCTCTGACTCTTTACTATGCTCAGCCCACTTGGCTTGGACCCAATCTAAATCTGTTAAACAGAGGAAGTAAAGTGTCAGAGAGCACTATCTCATTTTGTTGATGGTGCACCATTCCTTGGCTCCTATGAGGATATTAATTGCTGTCCCTAGTACTATTGATGGGCTGAGCGAAGCCAATACCACCCATGTCGAACCCTTGGCAGAACCAGGACCCAAAGGACCTGCCCTGCTGCTGTAGGAGGCCAAACCTTACTTTGCATTTGTGGTTAGAACCAAGGTACAGCTGTACATCAGCAAGTTGTCCACGTAGATTTACATACAATTATTTAGTTTGCAACTATTACTTATAGTGACTTCCACACCCACCAACAGCATAAATGAATGAAGCTGAACGTTTTGTTTCTGGTCTTAATAAAAGAGGCGTTGTTGTATAATTAAGTAGGCAGAATTTCACACAACTTATTGAGGATTGATTCACTTTGATGTCAATTTGTAACCCCAGTTCATGTAGTTAATGGTGTTCACCATGTTTCTCGTGAATGTTTGGTATTGCCATAATCTAAATAGATTGGATATCAACATGTTTAAAACTGACATAAAATGCAGTTCAGTTATGTTATTCAATTTATCTCAGTTTACTTGTGTAGACCTTTTTTCACTGCACTTTAGAAACGGGTAAAATTAACATATGGTCCTGCCGCATGAAAACGTCAAGACATATTTAGATAGAGGACAGTTTCTTAATATACAAAACACAAAGTTGGTTAATAAAACACTTTTGATTGGTGAAAAAATATCTTTAAGATATTTTTCCATCAAGATTTTTTTGCAACTTCTCATCTGGAGTTTAAGTAATAAGCAGCGATGACAATGAGAGAATATGTCGAATCTTTAGAGAACTTTATTTGTAGCCACTTAGTAGAAAAATTAGATATTTCAC
Source organism: Poecilia formosa (assembly GCF_000485575.1). Classification (NCBI taxonomy): domain Eukaryota; kingdom Metazoa; phylum Chordata; class Actinopteri; order Cyprinodontiformes; family Poeciliidae; genus Poecilia; species Poecilia formosa. The sequence goes on from NW_006800171.1 coordinate 898,533, forward strand.
CTTGACACGACTCCTAAACCATGGTGTCAAAAATTAGCTCAACGTGAAAGGCTTGATCATGAAACATATAGAACATTAAAACATTAAAAACAGCATTTGGGTAAACAAAACAACTAGCATTTACAGATTTAAAAAAAAATAATGTTCATGCTTGCCCCAAAACCCATCATTGGTATTTTCTTAAATTATTATTCTCTAAACTAAGATTTTATATTACATGCCTATTTTACACTTTGATATTGCACTGAGCCCTTACCAAACCCAAACTATCAAAGACACATTTCCCAGAGTAGATTGAGTGGATTTTAAAAAATTGCGTTAAGTCCCACCCAAGTTGTCAAAGCAGGTCTGAAACATCCCTACTGCATGGGCAGGTCGTAAAGTCTTGTGAAAGACAACTGCATGAGTTAGGAGCAAAGGAAAATTAAACTTTAAAAGACAAAATTGACTTCTGAATGCTTTGGTTTCCTCTATCTGCTTGGAGTTTCCAGGCAAACTTAAAAGAGCAGAAGTTAAATTTAGTTCAAAATACAAATGTTCGCTAAATCAGCTGCTCACAGAACCTCTGGGTATGCTTTTATACAGGTATGTTCAGAGTTCGACCTGCTGGGCCTCCTGTTCTGGGTTACCCTGGTGGAACATTGAGATTCAGGTCACTGCCCTCAGAAATGTGTTGAGTCAAAGCTGAATGTGCTGCGCAAAAAAAAAAAAAAGAAAAAAAAAAAGGCAAGAGATGTCGGTACTGGTCAATAATGTATGTGAGCCAACCTGCCTCTCCTTTTCTGACGGCCGCTTTTAGCATAGCTCAGCTGCGCATGACAACCTCTGAAAACCTTGACGGATTTATAGCTGCATCTATAATGAACAACATTTGCTAAGGTCATTGGCTTCAGCCCTCAGGAAACCCTCCACACGGTAGGCGAGGTGCACAAACAACAATCAGCCTATCAGACTGACAGCTAAATGACGGGGGTTGTTGATGAACTTTTGAGAGAGTAAACAAGAGAATCCATTTATGGGCAAAGCATAATTGCAAGATGTCGGGTAATGAAAAGAGGTAGATGAGTGCAAATGTCAGGAAAATACAATGGGCGGTAAAAGTAGGTGGGATTAAAGAAAAATAATAATAAAAAAGTGAAAATAAACTGTTTATTCAAGGTGAAAGGCTTTGCTTTTGTTTAGCTTTATAAAGAGGGGGGGTGAAAAGGCAGCATTATTATGTTATGATTACGAGTTTAGCCTCTCAACACAAAGGTTTCAGGCTCAGGCCCCTCTAAGCCTAATTAGTAATTGTGCCACCCTTGCCAGCAATGGTCAGCAAGCGTTTATGATTACTGGCAATCAATCTATTACACCTCTGTTGAGGAATTCTTTTCACTAAATTGAAAGGTATTCAAGGCGTAACCTCTTGTTTAAGGTAACTCCAGAGCATTTCATCTCATCTGGTGTAAGTATGTTATGATTTCATTCTCCTTCACTGTGTGCATATGAAAATGTGCATTTGCAATCAAACAGGTGTGCTTTTTCGCCAGCCACCAGCCCCTGCCTCTTTGACTGTACCAGCTTAATTATTGTTGTCATCTTGTAAGCCAAAGACTCAGCAGAACAACTAGAGACAAAAAGTAATTTCCTCTCTTTCTAATCTGCACCATACGCTGTGGCAGGACCACTTGTTGATAAAAAGCAGCTGGGCAGGTTCATTTGAATGCATGGTGGAAACACACACCTTTGTGAATGAGTCAGAAAACACACACAGCAAACCCGCATTTACTGAAATGAAAGCACGCCTCCTAGACTGTTCATCCTGGTGAAATCTTGATATTTACAGGAGTTAAAAACAGACAAACCGTTGCTCTCACTATTTTCATCCAGCAGCTCTTTTGCAACAGCTTCCTGAATGCCTGTCGCATTTTTTTGGTTCTTTTGCATTTAAAAGAAAATCCAATATTCTCTAAGGTGTTTTTAAGGAGTTCAGACTTTGAGATAGGGTTATTTTCAAACCAAATTTAATTCCACCGTTTGTATTTTTGTTTCTTATATATACTTTGCAGTGCACATGCAGCAATTGTTTCCTGTTGTTTTTGTCTTTGCTACCTCTCATTGAAAATGCACAAATTCACTGACCTGAATGCAAACGTGTTCTTATATTGTCAAATATTCTGAACTGATTTTCAGAAACATTGCAAGATGTCCTATGCCTCTCTGATCTGCCCATTTCTGCCAACCCATCACAGACCAAGAGGGTAGCAGAACAAATGCAAACATGATTCTATATAGCTGAATAGAAGCAATCACAAAATATGCAACAATATGCAATGGCCAGGTGTGTTGCTATGGTGAAGAAAATGATTTGCTAGAGCCTAGATTACAGTGTTTGCTTCCCAAAACAGCTTGCCTACACACATAACGGCATCACAACACACACCCATTGCTCAGCTAAAATAGGATGGCTGATTGCAGTAGTTTAGTGGTGAAAGCCATTTGAATGGAAATGTGAAATGGAAGTTCATTACTAAAACTCCAAGGCAGTGAAACCAGATGTGAACGGGAGAAGCTGGTCAGAGTGAAAAAACACAATGAGCATCACATCACATTTATATAAAAAGAAATGTGTGTGGCTGTGTGTTTGTAAGACATCATTTAGAGTTGAGACCTGAAAAGTATTAGCTTGATCCCTCACCTTGTGCATTAGTTGATCATTTTTCAAAATAATGAATATTTCTTAGTCCGACATGAGAACTGTGCACAAATACACAATATAGTGCATTTCTACTGAGTTGCTTTTAATAGTATTTTATGAATCAGATTTCAGCAAACACTGGCTTATAATGACATTTTAAATTTTGCTTACATTTTTGATAATTTTCTTAGCAAGAAACGATTTGCAAACTGAAAATGCTTCAGTATATGCCGTTTTCTTAAAACTAGGACATCGGGAGACTTTTGAGAATGCTTGACTGAAATCTTATTGAGCATATTTTGACTTGATTAGAAAAGTTGGGATTTGTTTAGAAAAAACATGTGCAAGTATAAAATAAAAGCAATAGAAGATAAAAAAAAGAGGCAATGGAGAATAAGAAAGTGTAGATCAACACAACTTTGCCTTAACTAATAAAGAAAATGAAAGAGACCATGACTGTCTGGCAGTCTAACTTACAACTAAGCAATGAATCATGTTAATATTTAATGCCAACTTAGAAAATCAATGGACTTTATAAATGTGCAATGTAATTTATCTTCCTACTAATCATCAATAACTACTGATTCTCTTTAATCTAACTAACTGTGGTATTGCTACTTTTGGCTGTTAGCAAACAGTAACAGCCAAACTGAATAACAACTTGCCATCTAAGTAGATTTGGTAGATGGTGGAACATGTTTGTAAATCAATCTCTCTTCTCAGTTTCTAGAACAAAACTGAAATAAAGGAAATTATGTCTCCAAAGACAGCTGATTTAATGGTATAGTCAACAATGGTACAATTCATTGGGTCCATAAGAAAAACAAAAAATAAATAAATTGGATTTTAACTTTATTTTTAAGAAAAAATATGCTCTTTTTGTTTTAGCAATTTAAAATTATACAAAAGGGCCAAATTTTTGTCACAAGGTCTCATTTCACCTCCAGTGCCTCCAGCAGTGAAAGTGCAGTAATTACGTACAATGGAATGTAATTTAGGGTTAACCCAGCAATTAAACTATTATGTGTATATGTTCCCCATGATGAAAGCATCAGTACTGGCCCATAAATCTAGAAGATGTTAAAGACTCATAAATGGTGAACTTTTAAATATAGCAGAATGTAAGGGTAAATTATGTTTGTGTCAGCAATCTTATTAGTGTATGGAAGGTCATGACATGCAAGTGAAAAGTTTCTTTGGAAAGAGACATTTCCAGGAAGCATCATTTGTATATTACTTACATTTTTTTTTTAAATTTGAAACCTTTTGAATTTAGGTCATGCAGTTAATGCATAAACTTTATTTAAGAAAAATGTCCAAACAAAGATTAACATGTATCCCAAACTAACATTACGATGTGCAGGTGTTTCACACCAGACCAGCACAGAACTGCAGCTTTGACTGAATGCTGACCAGAGCTGTACAATTTCTCGCTCCTTCTTTGGATCCCCGTTCTTCCGAGAGACGTTCGGCTTGCAGGGCATGCCGCTCTAAAAGTCGATGCATGCGCACCCGGTGCTGCTCAGGATTAAACTCATAATCACGCTCCTCCATACTGTGCAGCTCTCTGATACCAGACGGTGTACACCGCTGTGCTTGAAATGTTGTTTGGAGTTTGCGGTGACGTAAATCAGCAAATGCAGTCTGCTGTCAATCAAATTCCTTGCGCGTGAATTCACAGCTTGATGTGACTTGTACTACCCCTGAAGAGGGTACAAAAACGGAGAAGAGCCGAGCAGAACTACTCAGGATGCAATGGAGATGACTCTGGGGCAGAACTGGTTAAAGTAGCGACTTTTGAAACCAGGTCTCAGAGTGGGACTTACAGGAACACCCCATGCGGAGGTGTGAAGTGCTCTGTGTGGGAACATGCACAGAATGCTGCAGGATTTGTCCTATGCATGCACGGGTATATAACAGTGAAGAAAATGACAGATTACATTGTACTGTTTGTGCTATGTAGCCATTTCAGCTTAGCATCTTCTAATACAGAATATTTGTGTGTTACATGAGCACATGGTTCATCAGGACTTTCAACATGTTAGAATCATAGACAACAAGAACCTGAATGCATAAATTTTCCCAAGTCAACATTCAAAACTACCAGCAGTTTCCAGACAGTGGTCTCATGTAAGCAAACCCTAATATTCTATAAACATATTTTTTCAGGGTTTTGTCATAATTGTCTGATGTGGCAGATCTTCATTAAAAAAAAACAAAAAAAAACAAAATCAAAATGTTAGCTCTTAGAGAGATTGTAAAAAGCCTAAAACTGACTCAACGGCAGACAGATACCGACCTGCATCACCCTAAAGACACAGCAGACGGTACCAGCAAGAGGGTGATGATGGAGTGACTTCATGTGTGGCTTTTTGTCAGTGTGCATGGTAATTGGTTGTTTGAGCGAAGTGTGCAAGTGTAAAACAGCATGAGCCAATGATGTCTGGCTTCACTGGGATCAAGGAGTCCAGGGCAGTCATTACCTCTTCTGTTGAAGCATTAAGGAAAATTACGTCTTTTATTAAGACTACCAAATGTTTGCCTGCTCTGTGTGTCTCAATGCTATTGTGACGCTTGCACAGATCATTTTTGTATGGAGCTTTTCTTGCCTATTACTGTTAAACTACAAAGCCAATTCACGTCTCTATTGAAGCTATAATGTTATCGTCTCTGTTCCTGCAGCGATTGGTGGAGGCAGCAGAGGAAGCCCATCTCCAGCATGAAGAGAATCCAGACCTGCAGGTGAGTCAAAACGTGCATTTTTATTTTTTATTTTTTTTATGCGAGTCGTATTGCTTCAACGCAAACTTCATTTCAATCAGCATGCTCATCCCTTATTCTTAGAGGATTAAAGCAAATCCTTGTTGACTATCAAAATTAGAGCTTTTGTTGTTAATTCTTTGTGAGGGTAAAATACGGCAGTAATCCTCTGTAAAAACAAGAAAGGTTGATAAGAAAAGGCATTTTGAAATGGGCTCTGCTGTTTAACTCGAGTACAGTGAATCATTTCCCGTTAACAGGACAGCGTCCCTTAAAATTATTTGCACTCATGTGTTTCAGTGTGTCACCTTCAGCTGTGGTCTCACTGTCAGAAAAAACAAACTCAAATCTGAAAAGGAAACTTTTGGTTGCAGTGATTCCTACACTGCCAATTTTGCATAAAAATAGATGAAATAGGTTCAGAAACCCAAAGGAAATATCAATTCGGGTTTCAGTGCATAACCAGATAATGTTTTTGTATCCTTGGAGATGCCTTTTTTTTTTTTTTAAATGTATGCTAATACGTTTTGGGGAAGAAAAAAAAAACAAGCAAAACAAAACTATAAGGCGTTAGTCCTAGACAGGCTGAGTTGTACTGTTGAATGTACTTTTAATTGTTTATGTTAACTCTGTACATGATAAAGTAACTAAATAATTTAACTGTATATGTTTAATCACTGGAGGAATATGTAAGCCCTAAATCTGCTTGTGTGGGTTTTTGTTTTTAATTATTTTTCGTGACCATGAGTTCATTTTAGCTAAAAATCTTTATTCTTTTAGTCTTAATTAACTAATTTAATTAACTTTTCTAGTTCATTTAATCATGAAATAAACTACAGTATTCACATTTTAATTAAATGTAGATAACGATAAATATGATACTAAGCAGTGAAATTCCCACGCACATACACGCATGCTCGAAAACACGCGCACACATGCACACAATCACATTCTAAACTACTTCAGAGAAGTTCCTCCTTCTGTTCTGCAGATTTGAGCAAATTCTTTTTATTCTAATCACATCTGCGCACACCCCCCCAAACCAAGCTGCTGCCTTCATGGTTCTGCCTCAAATCCATTTTAACAGCTTTAATTTTGTGTGAGTACTGCTTTGAATTGTGTATGTCATGTGCGTTTGGCAGTGCTGTGGATGTGCACTTGGTCGTGTGTGTGTGTGTGTGTGTGTGTGTGTGTGTGTGTGCTTGATGTTTGTGCCTGAGCTTGCTGAACGTCAAGCACAGTTTAGAACAGAGTTTGTTAAAGTAGGAGGAGCAGCACAAACTTGAGGTCTTAAGAGGAGCTATGATACTAAGTCGACTTTGGAGAATTTGCAGCTAAACCACTTATAAACTGAGTGCTGGTATCTGTGCCTGCTTTGAGTAAGTGTTTACTTTGTCAGTTCTTCAGAGTATTACAGTGAATGCCATGCGGTTTTCTGCCAACACAGGCGATTAAAGGTGATTAGTTACTAAATTAACTACTGTCCAGTCCTGTGGATTGGACCAAATCTTCTTGGTGGTGATCTTGATCTTTAGACATTCTCTGAATTTTCTAACTTCACTTAAAAAAAAAAAAAATCCTTTAAAGATTATATGATTTTGTCACAACACCAGAAAAGCCAAATTAGCTATTTTGGTAAAATTATTATTGACATTAGTTTTGTTTGAAGATTATATGAATATGACAAAATGACCTGGGCTGAAAATGACCTAGCTAACAAAACTCATTTTATTTTCAAACAACTTGAATGTGAAACTACAGTACAAAGGCATTCACCTGATATTTAACCATTTTTTTCCATTTAAGCTGCATTCTGAGTGCAGATTTTGCTCAGTTTATCCTTTGTGTGGAGTGTTACTGTGTTTACACACAGTTCAACTCACCAATGTGATTTTATTTTTTTTCCTAATCTCACTTGTCCTGGAGGATTCTGAAAAGATTGCAGCTATTTTTTTAACTAACCCTCACACCGACTTAACTGATAGGGTCATTTAGATCCCACAAGTTTTTCACTTTGTGCGCGGTGTGGTGGGGTGGCACTGACCCTGTGTGCGCTTTTACGAGATTTTTTTGTGTGGTTTCAGAATTTGACTGTCTGATGGGACAACTCCACCGCTTCCCCGTTCTCTTTCCATGACATTTTCCGTGCTTCTCCTTAGCGTTACAGTAAGACTGTGGGAGCGTTAATTAATTATTCAGCAGGGTATAAGTAATTTTTCATATCCCATTTTGTATTGAAATTGACATTTTTACGTTTTTTTTTAAATCTAGTATTTCAAGAGATGTGCTCGTTTTCTAATAATACAAAAAAAAAATGGGTTGAAGGAAAAAAATTAGAAAAAAAAATCTTAATCTACTAAAGGCATTAATAGTTTTGGGATTAACTGTAGGTATAAATGGAAATGTTTATAGGCTGTAGAAAATAATAACATACATTTGGAAACCGACTGTTTTTTTTTAATGTATACCATGTTCCTCAATATGTTTTGCTATGTAATAAGTTATTTTACAGCTTTTAAGAATCGCTAAAAAGTTACAATATTTTTTTTATAGATGTTTTCCAAAGCTTTAATATTTTAATTTTCACTCAGAGAACATATTTTCATAAGATTAACACAATCATTTACTTTGTTTAATTATACTCCCTACAATAAGGTAGATACAGTGAAAATATAAAGCGAAAGTGTTAAGAGCAACCGCTGCCTGGAGACGAGCATTTTCCGCACAACCACTTCAAAGTCCTATTACGTCTTATCACACAGTGATTATGTGCCTAAAGGAGAAATAAGGTTTTCATTGCAAACTGATTTATGATTTCTATCTAAGCACACAATTATTTTATCCTATAATATACGTGACAGGATTTATATTTTTATTTAGTCTTAACAGTTGAGCTTCAATTTTATAATATTTTTGTAAACATTTGCCACTTTTCTTTTGCAGACGTAAGGGGAATATTGAGGATCTCTAGCAGATTTTATAGTGAAGGGAGTCAAACATCGATTGAAAGAAAAGCAGGTTTCACACTAACAATAACTAGAAATGAGACTCAGAAACCATGAAGAAGTCGGTGGAGAAATAGATGAAGTTCCTGACGATGAATGTTGAAGTCAACTGTTCGTCCCTACTCATTCTTACAATAAATTCTCAAAATTCACGCTTTTCATTGACTATTAATGCATATCTTTATATTCAAATATTCATTACTGTTTGGAGTCAAAGATGTATGCATTGTGTTAGATAAATTATAAGAGAGATTAGGATTAAACTGTCTCTATTGATTTGTAAATCAGTAGTCACTTGCAATCTCTTGGCTTTACAAAACCAGTATTCTTTTAGATAGTGGTTTGACATAATATATATATATATATATATATATATGTATGTTTCACACAATTAATACATTAAGTGTAGGCCTGGGTAACTACATATTTATCCTTTGTCGTGGAGTTCTGATGCAAATTTTAAGACTCTTGGATTTCTTTTATTTACAACCATTTAACAAAGCTTATCGTGCAGATATTTTTGCATAATGTTACAGATATGTGTTAAACCAGTAGCATATGCCACTTACATGTGATGTACAGGCTTGTTTTTTTCATTTAGTGCTTGATGGGCACAATCATTGTGTGGGATCACAACAGCGTTTTATGCCAGTAATTATTTGGCAGGGATGAAATGAGCCCAACATGGTGAGTGCCTCTTTGTTGCTGCTTTAATGGCACAGCCTGAGCCAATGCTGCGTGGTAGAGTAGTGTAGTGTGTTAGAATATTTACGTGAAGATTAGAAAAGCATATATTGGACCAGCATGGCAGGATTGTGTATCCAGGTCTCTGAGAAAGAGACCTGGATACAAAAAAAAAGCAAAAATAGAAAAAATAGAATAGATAGAAAAAAAGCAAAAATAGAGAGGGTTCAATAAAAGAAAACTCTAACATGCAATCAGAGTCCTGAAGTCATTAGTAGATTGTTGTTGACATGGTGTTTGGACACAGTAATAGCATTTTGATAAAATATTTAGATTATGAGGTTTTACAGCACTGTTAGTGGGTCAGGAAAAGACATACAATAATATCATAGCACTCACGAAAACCACAGACCTCAAATTTGTCATTAGACACACACTCTTGAGCTCACAACAAGAATTAAATAATTTTTGATCATGGGTACTTCAGTAACAAC